>NW_025335549.1:10059185-10063360 GCF_004798865.1 Varanus komodoensis | reverse complement strand
GGGGGGGGGGGCGCCGCCCCGCTTTCCGCCCCGCGCGGCGCGCCGCCCCTCGGCTGGAGGGAGCGCGGGCGGCTCAGCCCTTCCCGGTGCCTCCCTCGCGGCGGCGGGCTCTTCCTCCTCCTCCTCCTCCCTGGCGTGGCCCGGGCGCCCCACGCACGATGGCGCGCGCGCCTCTCGCTGCTTTCTCCCCGGGAAATGCTTCCGTGCAGGAAGCGGCGTCTGTATGCGACACGCGTGGATGGCTCGTCGGAGCCTGCCTGGGAAAGACCCCACCCCCTCATTCACATCCCCCTCCCAAATTGTCGTCTTTAGTGGGCCGTAGAAAAGCATTGCGGATATTTCCGTAACGAGGACCCGAAGAGAACACGCGGCTGCGCTACGGAAATGGTTGCCGCGATCGTCGTCGCGCCCTCGCTTTCCACGTTCGCATCAGCGGAGCTCTTGCAGAACAGACCGAGGCTAGTCGACGTGGTGACGTCTGTAGAGTCCCGATGCGTGTATTTTGCCTCAAACGGGTCGCAGCTAGGGGTCACGCTTGGCTGTGGCCTTCCGAAGCAGGTTCTCCAAACGCGTCTCTGGGCGCTCCTGTGCCAAGCCGGCGGCCTGCTATTCCTCACAGGCACGTGCTTGAAGCCCATGCTGTCTGAACAGCCTGGGGGTCTCGAGGGGACCTTCAGGTGATCCCAGGTTGCTGCAGTGCTGCACCTTCCACCTTGGAAGCCATGAAGGTTGAAGTTGCTACTTTGAGAACTTTTGTTGCGGTTCTTCCCACAGGAGGAGGATGAAAAAGGGCAGGCAGCTGTTTGAATTACAGCTGCCATTACCCTGATCTTGGCCATACTGACTGGGTCCAATGTGGTAGCAGATCACCTAGAAAACACGAGGTGGTTAACCTTGGGGTACAGAATAAAGGAGTGGGAAGTACCTAAAAGTGAGGAGGAAGCATTCTCTTCGTGCCCAGAGGCATTATACTGCTCCTTCACATTTCCCAGGTATGTGTCCAGGACTCCCACATTTAGAATCACGTGTCTTTCATGCCCCACTTGGAAACTGAGCCAGGAAGGTATTACACACCGAAGCCAGTGTGGTGTAGCCCCTGTGGACACAGGGGGTCCGAGTTCTCCTCCCCACTCAGCCAAGAAGCTCACAAGGGTGGCTTTAAGCCAGTCACAGCCTTGGCCTAACCTATCACCGCTCTAAGGATAAATGGAGAGGGAGAGGAGGAAAGACAGAATATCAGAATATCAAGCCAATGCACACAGGACAGCACGGGCTGTGCAGGTCTGCCTGGGGTGGGTTATGAAATAGGGCAGGAATAGGGAAAGGAAAGAAGCTGTATGGCCAGTTTGCCTAAGTTTGGTGAGCCGGGACAAGGGCCTGGCCGGCCTTGCCATTCCAGGGTGCCCTGCTCTTGTGCTGCTCCCAACGAGGCTTCCCCATGGAATTGTGCCTTCTGCCTTTTTCTGGATTCTTTTGCTATGTTTGCCAAGAAAACATGCTGGTGCCGACTCTTGGCTGGTGAGCAGCCACTAAGAAAGACAGCGGGCTGTTCTTTTTTTTTTTTAATGGCCAAGCGATTCTGCTGTAAAATGTGTGTGTGTGTTCTGCTTGTTTTAGCTGGTTTTGACTGAAGGAAAAAATGCTGTTTGCAACATATTTGGAGGAAAGTCCAGATTTAGCTCCAAAGAATCTTTGTTGCTATAAGGCCGTGGACCAGGAAACTACGAATTAAGAGAGAGTTTGGAAGTTCCTGTCCAAGGATCTTTTCCCAGAAAACAGCATTAGATGAGCACACTGAGCTTGCCTGCATTTCCCATTCTCACTCATGTGCAACCAGTGATGCCCGTTGTAAGCCGAAACATGGGTGCCAAGTTTGGGGAGTTTACCCTGTACTGCACTGATGTTGACATGGGTTCAGACAACACAACTCAAGGGCTGAATATGGGTCGGCTGTGGGATGTTACAGGAATTTGGGTTTTCACATTGTCTGAACCCCACTGCACTAACTAGCCATGGCTTGTTTATCACAAACAATCCATGAAGAGAACCCATGTTTTGTGGCAAACTCTGGGTTGTTCACAGTAATTTGTTACCTTGTCTGGATTCAAAGAACACTATAGCTCAAGCTCACAGTGCAACAAAAAGCCACATTTTGGTTATAACCCAGATGTTCAACCATGAGTATGGGTTATTGTGTTGTCTGAACCCACTCATTATATCAGTCCCAAGGACCAAGTTCAACTTTCAAGGAGCTTTTGATGGCCACATTCCAGTGATGGGTGAGACCAAAGATACAAGCATTTTTTAGCTTGAAATTCTCAGGGCCAGTCATTAAGCCTTAGGGGAGGCAATTTAAGTCTTTTAAAAACAGGATAAAACTCTACACAACCTGGGAAACTGCTAAATGCTTGATGGTTGGGGAAATGCAGCAAGGAAGGGCAAGGAGACCGGATGGAGCCTCTGCAAAGCTCCAGAGGGCCAGATTGGTTCTTCAGTGCGACTGGATTTGGGCTGCAGGTGTGAGGTACAACACCCCTGGGAAAGACTGGCAAGCAAGTCCAGAGGAGAGCCACGAAAATGGTGTCATGGAAATGGAGACCTCTGAGGAACATTTGAAGGAACTGGGTATGTTCAGCCTGCAGAGAAGATTATGGTAGAGGAACATGATCACATCCTTCAAATATGCCCTTTGTCCTAGAGGAGAGGGCTTTTTTCCTTTGGTACCAGAGAGCAGGATGAGCTCTAACAGTTGGGAGGGAGGGGAGATGTCAGTTGAGCAACTGGAGAAACTATTTGATGGTAAGAGGATCTTGGTGGTGCTTAGAAGAGTCACTGGCTCTCCCTCACCGGAGGTCCTTCAGTGGGGCCTGGACAGCCATCTGTCACAGGTATGCTAGTGCTCGATGAAAAGATTTAGACATCTCAAAAGCCTGCATAGTTTTTGTAATCTCTTAGGTTAGTCTAATAAAGCCATTTATTTCAGAATTTTGCTTATGACCAGCATGGCTGCTCTATTTTTATTCAAGCCCCAAGATACAGAGCCGGACTTTGTTCAGATGATCAAATTTTCCAGCTCACACGGGCAGTACAAATATCCAGGCAATGGCTCCTCTGCATCCCACTTCACAATCTGCCCCGCACACACACAGAAGTAAACATCACAGAATCAGAACAGGAAGGGACAAGACAACCCACACCGTTTCTTGCCATCCCTTTTACAGTTTTGGTGAACTTTGCTAGACGAGCTTTAACTTTCTGGCTGCTGTTCTGATTTCCTCTTTCTGGGTGTTACTACTCTATTTTGTATTTGAATGAATAAGGGTTTAGTACCTCGATTGTATTTCTTACCTATCTTCCTACCGGGTATTTTCTGTTCGCCACCTCGAACATTTTGCAGAACATAATGTAGTCTGAATGCATAAACACCGCTCCTTAACTCAGCCCTTGGCGACAAGAAAACTCGATTGGAAGAAAAGACCCCCATCCCAATGCGATTCTCCTTCTTCTCCCTTCGCCTCTCCCAATCTTCAAAGTCATGTAATCTGAGAAATAGCCCCTGGGAACTTCTAATTCAATCAACACCCCCAGACCTCCTTTTGTTCTCCGCATCTTAAAACTGGCCCAAGTGATCAGCAGCCTAACTCGGGCATTTAAGAATTTAGGGCTACTCTATGGGCTTGAGCCCTCTTAGAGGAAGACTTGCTGTGGGCTTAAAAAGCCTGAAGCACTTCCAGGCTGCGGTCTCGTGTCTCCCGGGAGCCGAGGCGGCCCTTGAGAATGCGGGCTGGGCCAGGAGCACGGGCGCTGGTCCCCACCTGGCCCGCGAGCGCACTGCCTAACCGGCCCGCACGGTGGGTCCCTTTCTGCCTCTCAGCCCAGCCTAGCCCAGCGCATGAGCGCGGTGCAAAGAGGAAGGAGAGACGGGGACGCGCCAGGCGCCCCGGGTCCGTGCGAGGCCAGGGCGAAGTGGGCTGGAAGGTCCGGCTCGGAAGAGCCAGTGCGAGCGGGTCCCTTCCAGCCGCCTCGGACCGCAGCTCCCGCCGGCCCCGGCCAACGGGAGCGGCGCTCAGCGGCGAGGGGGACCGCAGCCCCAGACACCCGGCGGGACGAGGCCGCCCAGCCTGGCGCTCGGAGGCGCGATCCCCGCGCAGGCACGCGGCACCGGGGGGGGGGGG
>NW_025335549.1:10044246-10059085 GCF_004798865.1 Varanus komodoensis | reverse complement strand
GGGGGGGGGGGGCGGGGGGCGGCCGCGGCGTCCTTTGTGCGGAGCCCCGCTCGGCCGCCTGCCCGCCGCCGCCGCCGCCGCGCGCGCGCCTCCGCCTCGCCCCCTTTTCACACGTTCCCCCGTGCCTGCGAGACCCCTCCCTGGCCGCCGCCTTCGCCCGATCTCCCACAATCCTCGCTCGGAAAGCCAATCGCGCCGAGGGTGCTTGCGTACACGCCGCCCGAAAACCCCGCCTCCTTCCCGCTTCACTCGACCAGCGCTGCGCCCGGGCTGCGATGCCGCGGAGCGGTCGGGGGGAGTCCGCCGGGGAGCCGCGTTCACATGTCACCGGGGGACGGGCGTGAGGAAACACGTGTCTGGCGTCCGCCGCGCTGCACGAGGTAATGGGTACGCGGGTGCGGGAAGTAGCCCATTCCGCCCTGTACCGGCACGGAGGCGCCCCGCTGCGATTCCCTTCCCAGGTCGTGTTATTAGCACGATTATTGTAATATTTCCGTGCAACTTCGCAGGAAACTTTCTTCCTGTTCATGAGAAGAGCGTGCAAGAACAAGCCCCCACGGAGGCAGGGAGCACTGCACACCTAAAAGCAGAGCACGTCCAGAGTTGTGGCTGTGCACAACGTCACACTCAACAATACAATGCTAGGCACGTCTGCTCAGAGGGAGAGCCCATAAAGTTCAGAGGGGCTTGCTTCCCAGGAAGTGTGCACGGGATTGCGTTCCGAGGCTGTCGCCCTACACGCACGTGGGAACAAGTTGAGCTGCATGCCTTGAGTTTAACGTCTGAGCAGATGCACGTAGCGTCCTGCAGTTTTATTTTAAAAGTAACGTATCCTGTCTTTCTGTGGCAGCCTTCCCAACCTGATGGCTCCAAGATAGTAGAATGCCAGTGCCTATCAGCCCCACTCAGCCTAGCCAGTCCCTGGGAAATCGGGTGCTGTAGTTTGGGGAAAGGCAATTTTATGACATGTGTGCTCTTGGTGGTTTATAGAATTGTAATTGTGCGGTGAAATGAGTGGAAAAGGAACGTAGTCACAACATCTGCAGCCGGAACAGCGAGCGCCAAGGAAAGCCGGTCCCCATAGGCCAGGCTTCCCCAACTGGGTGCCCTCCACTTTCGTTGGACTTCAGCTCCTTTGCCCACGTGTTCACTGGCAGATTACCTGACCTATGGCTATCATTGCTTTTAAAGCTTGCTGGAATAAAAGGGTTAAAAAGTCTTACTGAAAAGAGGCCAAAGGGGCAGCGGATTAATTCCCTCGGCAAGGCTGTTACAGTTTGGACATACAACTGAAAAGGCCCTGTCCCTTGGTTTTGCCAACTCTACCCCGTTGGTAAGGGAGAAGGAGGAAGAGGGCCTCAGGGATAAAGGCAGATCCCTTCCGCGCTCGAGGGCAGGTTCCGAGATTTTGCTTCATCCCTCGTGAGCGTCCTCCATCGCTCGTGGGTGAGGCCATGGGGATAGCAGGAGCACTTTAGCAGTCCCAGAAGTTTAGCAGTTCCTCCCCCTGCCCCACCGTAAAGTAAAGCGGAGACCAGACCAAGCTGCTCAGAACATCAGGCTGGGGAAAAGAAATAGGTGCAAATGCAGCCCTTCCGCTTCTCCACCAGAAGAGAGCAGCTCGTGCGCAGCCTGATCTTGATGCTGCCCTGGAATTAATAGGACTCCGTCCCCCAGAACCGGCCTGCTTCCGGCCTTGTGCGCTTCCAGCCGGAGTTAGAGTCGGGCTGGATGTAGGGCCAGGCCACTCACACACTTGACTGAGGTGACAGGCTTGAGGGGCATGTGTCACTTGCGATCCATCATCCACTCAAGAGCAGAGGAACAGGTAGGAGGAACAAGTTGATCTTGTAGCGCTGGCACGGCTGTTATTCCCTGTGTGATGCCGGTTCACAACATCGGTGCACCGTCAACCAGCAGTGTGTCAGTGAGTGCGACCCGATCCGTGCCTGCAAGCTTCGTGCCTTATATAAATGGTGATAAAGCGTGCATGCAAATGGGCCCCAAATGATCCCCCCACACACACACACACCTACACAAGTACTCACACACTGAATATACAAAGAGACAGAGCTGTGCTGACTGGCTGGCATGTCGCATGGTCTGCAGGGGCCCTGGGTGCAGCTCCCTCTTGCCCCTTGAAATATTTACCTGTTTTGCTCACCTCTTTCCCCGACCTGGGGTCTTCTAGATGTTTTGGACTTCAGCTCCTGTCAGCCACAGCCAGGATAGCTACTGGAGCAGTATGCTAAGCATTACATTCAGGGCACCAGGTTGGAGAAAGCGGGTTTAAAAAGCAAGTGCTGTGTGGCCGTGGTGGATCCCACAGCCTGGATCCTAACTGGGAGGAGGCATGGCTGGAGAACTGCAACAGGTAGGACCAGTCGTCCTGTAGCACCAAATGTTGCAATCCCACTCGGCCAAATATGGGCAGAATTGAGCGCCGTTTCATAGGGGAAGATCAGGAAGAGGCGTGACCAGACCAGGGCATCATGCAGGGACAAGGCAGGCAACCCCCTTTGTGGCTGGGTAGAGCCAGTGGGACGAAGCTGCTGGATGGTGCTGATGAAGACTGGGAAGACATGGGTTCAAATCCCTACCCAGCCTGAAGTTAAGCCGGTCACTCTTTTGTCACTCTTACCTGCCGCACAAGTTTGTTGTGATTATGGGATGGGGAGGAGGGATGGGCTACATACGGCACTTGGGGGAAGTGCAGCGTAAAGATAACCTAGGGTCTTGCAGCACCTCAAAATTCGACCCATGTATTAGGACACGAGCCTTTGCGGACAGTCGGCCTTATCATCAGGACAAAAAGGTCATTCATAGTAATAACCGCAGTTTACAGGAGCCTTAGTTATTTCATTAATATTTTTCCTGGGGCACATGGAGCAGTTGCCACAGAAAACATAATCGCTTGGTATCAGAACATCTTCCAATTTCACAGTTCAGGGCAGAGATGGCGTCAGGAGACTGACTGCTCAGGCCAGAGCCCTGGCTCTCTGGGTGACTTGCCATGCAGCCATGCTGTCCAGGACCCTCGCCGAAATAGAGGGACAGACTCCCTGAGACCGCCGTTGCACCCAGTCCCTCTGGATTAGCCTGCATGTGCTTCAACTCCCTCCAGCACTCCTGCACCAAATCATTTTGCCTGAGGGGGCTTTTTTCTGAAATAAAATGTCCTCCCCCTCTCTCCTTTCATGGCTTTTTACAAATAGGGGTGTCTTTGGGAGACAGGGACCTTTAAAGAGAATTTAGAGGACATGTAAATAAGAATATGTGGATTTATGCCTTTTTTGGCCCCCAGTCTTTTCAATACCTTGCATCACCCTGATCCGGTTGACTTTTCCTGCCTGTTATCCAGGGCACTTCCTGAAAGGACTTAATTATCTGATGCAGAATGGGATGCCTCTTTGTAGATGCTGTGACCCTGCATGTACATTATCTAAAAACAAAGATTCATCATGTTATACTAGTCTTTTCTCCAAGTTGGCACCTTCCAGATGTCTTGGATTTCATCTCCCATAATTCCCAGCCATGTAGTCAGACACATCTGACGTGTACCAGGTTGGAGAAAAGGGCGAGTACCTGAGAGTCACTCTGAACTCACTAAGAGGAGAGATGCACAGGATTGTGCATTCAGAATGTCCCCCCCCCCCCAGTGGTCTTGTTCTGAAACAATTAAATCCTGAGATTGTTAAATCTGATGAAGTTATAACTGAGCCTATTACTAAGAAAAGATTTTTTTCAATTTCTTCATCCCAAAGCTTTGTAAAGGCACCCAGATAAGCAGAAGACAATTGACAAGACAACATGTTCACAATGTTTTTAAAAAATGTATCTAGTTTCAAAACTAGCTTCCTCCAGCAAAGAAATGAAAGCAGCCCTGGTTCCGCAGGTTTCCAGGCAGGGCTTTTTCCTAGCCTGAAGATACTAGGCACTGGATCTTGTTCATGCAAAGCAGGTGCAGCACCTACTGACTTCTGACTTGATTTGACCTGATCCTCAGGGTAAGCCACTTGAATCCTTTCCATGCCATCAGCTTCCCTCTCCAAGCTTTTGAAGCTGGAAGTAGAACTCCAAATGATGCTCTTACCAATCTCGTTGAGTACCGGGATGGGGGGCATGTGATCCTCCTGGTGCAACTCTCATCATCTTTGGCCAGCCTAGGCAGTGGCGAGGGATCCGGCAGCATCTCGAAGACCTCACTTTCCCTGTGCCTGGTCTCCGGGGGTTGTTTTTTGCGACACAGGAAGATGCTGGTGCTGCCTTTACAACCACTGAGTTTTTGTTTGCCTCTTTCCAGACTTTGGATTTCAAAAGTAGTCCCGGTCGAAGAGATCCAGGTGGGATGCTGCCCACTTAGCAGCAGTTTTAGCTGACAAGGTGAAATAGTGCTGATTCATAGAAACACAAGAAGCCAGGCGAGGGGCCCATCCAGGCCTATATGGTCACCACTGACTGGCAGCAATTTTCTGCCAGGGCAGCAGCAGGGGTTTTCCTAGACCTCAGGGGTGACGGAAGTGATCAAACCGTGGACTTTTTGAATCCAAAGGAGCTGCTGCACTACAGAGCCAAGGGCCCATCCCGCCGTGAGAGGCCTTTGGACAGAGAACTCTCTGAGGCAATGTGATATGGTTTGGGCCTTTGTATTTACTCCTGCCAATAAGATCACTGGTGGGTGGTTATGTTTCTTTGAATTTATGCTTTTAGTGGTTTGATCTTGTGCAGATTTTATTGGGCTGCTTGCATCTTTCATGCTGGATTTTTAGCCACCCAGAGAGTCCCATTAGGGATGGCAAGACAGGATACTAATGCTTTAATGAATAAATCAGCCCCAATTCATGAAACGGTGCTTGAGATCGACCTCTTTAATCTGCCTTTTGGCCCTTTCCAATGCGTGGATGAAGCATGCTCAGTTCTTTGGAGCTGCTTTGGGGGCTCTCCTCACAAGAGCATTCTTTTTCCTTTACCGAGTTTCTGTGTTTCTGCAAACTTCCCCCACACCAACTGATACTCTCCCCTGTTGTGCAAGGGTGGTATTTTGGTTTGAAAAGCAGTGACACTCATGCCCAAACATTGGAAATAGAGGAAATGACAGTAGCATATGTTTTTGTATATTTGCACATGTATTGTGTGCTTACAACACTTTTATTCTGCCCTTCCTCCAGCATGCCTAGCAGCTTACATGGGTCTGCATGTTCTCTTTTCTTTATTCACACAACAACCCTGTGGGGTAGATTAGGCTGAGCAGCAGTGACCATCCCAAGGTCACCCAGTGAGTTTTATAGCTCAGCTGGGAACTGAACCAAGGCTTCTGCTCTCTTAGTTAGACATTTCAACCACATGCCAGAAAATATTTTAAATCTCCTTCAAGGCCCAGAACTCTGCCAGTAGACCCACATCTGCCTTCTGCTAGCTCCTGATGTAGATTTAGGTTGAAATTGCACACCCAGATTGATTGCCTTTGAAAGATACCTGCTTTAAGGCAGGAATGGCCAGAAACTAGGCCTTCAGGTATTTGGAACTTCAGCTCCCCGCATTCCTGACCATTGGCCAGCCTTGCAGGGGCTTCTGAGAGTCACATCTTAAGTTCTGTCATTTGCCCATTCTTGCTTCTTACAGCCCTTCTTTAAATGTTTAATGCCAGAACGCCACATTAGCTTCCCAAATGAATGTATGTTGACCGGGAGCCCTCTTCCTTTCTTGAAGAGCAGAGTAAAGTCACCAAATAAGTAAATAAAATTGGGAAGGTTCTCTTTTAGTTTTTGCTTTCTTTAAGTAAATCAAAATAAATTGCCCCAGTTTTCCAGGTGATTAAAAAGTAATCACTAATCGCTTAAAAACATATCGGCAAATACATTTCTAAGCTGTTCTGAGCCGCTTACAATTCAAACAGGTTACATCTTAGATGTTGGCAAAAGAGGCAGCATTTGGGGACCTGTTCCAACATACTATTTTTCATCTTTTCCTGTAACTGCAGAAAACAGTAAATCTCTAGAATTTTAGGGGCCCTCCGTAGGTCTCCTTTAAGCCTTCGCTGTGATGGGATGAAGAGTCCGGTCAGAAACCAGAAAAGGTCTCTGGAATTCACCAGGGCATGTCACTTCTCCCCACAGCCCCAAAAGCCTGCGGCAAGCTCCCAAACCGAGCTCTGTTCTCCTTCTGTTCCTCCAGTCCCAATTTGCCTGAGCACTGGAAAAACACTGGGGGAACCATGGCTATGTTCTTGTGCGCGGGAGATCTGAAATAACACACAAGAAAGTAGCCTAGGGTGGACGTTGGGCCTCTTTTAGAGATGGCAGCCCTCTGTTTGAAGGGCTGTCGGTTCAAGTCCTGTTTGAAGATAAAGAACTGTCAGTACCAGGAAGTTGCCTTGAAGTTGCCCATCAGCACCTGGACAGCAGACTGCTCCAGCAGGCCCACAGATCCTCCGACTGCAGGCTTCAGCATTATGGGGGGACGCACTATTTAAATGTGAAGAATTTCCTCAAAAAGTGTACCGACACCTATAAATTGACACGTGAGCATTTATGCAAATGAACACCATTGTTTGGCGCTCTTTTTCCAGAGGTGCGTTTTCTCCCTTTGGCAATTTAATGGCCACTCTAATGCAGATCAAGAATGCATCCCTTTCGGTTCAAGGAGCCTTTATTGCTCTCTTGCCTTGAGCAAATGTCCCCACTTTGCTGATTTGGACCCAAGAGACCCAAGCTGGAAAAGGAGTATGGGAAGCTGCCGTGCACTGCGTCAGAACTCTCACTGGTATAGCTCAATACTGTGAACACTAATGCGTTATGGCTCTCCAAGGTGGAATCATAGGTAGCAAGAAAGGTAGCAGTTTAGCTTGGGAATATCTGCCTGCTAAGCAGAGGTGCAGAACCTCAGGCCTCGGGGGCCACATCAGACTCCCTGGGGTGCCCCTGATGGCCACACCCTCTCCCAAGCACCACCCCCTTTGCCCTCACCACCAATCTCTTGCTAGTTTTCTGGGGTTTGTGCCTCCCCCCCCCCGCACTTTCTGTACTGAAGGGTTGGAACGCCTGTCCTAAAGCTCTTACTACCAGTAGCTAAGCCTTATGCTAAAACATGCTGGTATCACTGGTATTTCTGGCCCCGCCTCCTTTCCTTTGGCCCTGCCCACCACTGGAAAGTAATACGTGCGTCCAAATGTAATACGAACAATAACAGGTGCAGCAGAATATTGCTGCATTCAGTGCTCCTGTTCTGGCTGCCAGCCAGACATGCTTTCCTCCATGGTCCTTGATTCCAGTCCCTCCAATTTCCCATCCCCCCGTCCCATACGCAATCAGCCTTCCGTGGCCACTGAGAGTATTCAGTCCTGACTGGCCCATTTTGGGGCTCCCCACCATCACTTTCGATTTCCATCTTTCTTTCCAAAGGTATTTTGTACTTCTGCAAACCTTCAGAACTGCTGATACCTTTCTTTCAAGAGTAGATGGTGTGATATCAGCTACATTGGCTCCACACTCCAATACTTGGGTTAAGTATCAGTATATCATGGGTGGGTAATGTATGGCCTGCTGGATTTTCACAGCTTTCACCATCCCTTACCATTGGCTATGCTGGCTAGAGCTGATGGGAGTTGTAGGCTATAACATCTGGAGTGCCACAAGTTGCCAACTCCTGGCAGGGGAAAATAAGTTTACACCGGGTGATAAGAGATTCCCTCCTATAACACAACTGACTTGTGACAGTAACTTTTGTGCCAGCCAGAAGAGGCGGATCTGCCTTCTCCAACCTAGTGCCCTCCAGATGTTTCATACTACAACTCCCATCAGCCTCAGCCAGCATGGCTAATGGACAGGAATGTTGAGTGTTGCAATCCAAAACTTTGGAGCGAATATGGTTTGGGAAAGATGTCCTAAACCTATTTATTTGCAGCATTTATGTATATCCAGTTCTATGGCCAAGAAACCTTTTGAGCTGGCTTGCAAAGACAAACTGCATGACAAATTCCTTTGGCCTGAAAGACTGCATGAGAAACACTTTGCACATGCTACAGAGCATGCTTGGACACCAAGCATTCTAGGGAAGGCTCACCTGACCAAGCTATTTAAAAATAGTTGTCCCGAGGCAAAGAAATGCCATGCTAGCCTTCTCTTGGGAGATAAAGCTCACCAAACCTTAATTCCTATGACCCCTTCCCACCCGCTGAAAAAATATGAGGAGCAGCATTTGCCTCTTTATAGCTCCCAGCATGCAAAGAGCGAGGTTTCAGCATCTCTCGGTGGTGATCTGCCTTTCCCTTGGAGGCCTCTTTTGCCATCCATCCCCCTCCATTTCCCCCGTGCATATATGCTGAGGAGGTTTCTGTGCAGCTTTGTTCCCTGGAAGATTTCACGCTGATGCTGAGAAGACGGTGCATCTGTTATCATACTGGTTACACCGCAAAAGGCCATAAATGGGGCATGTCCCCAAGGCAGAAGAAGGAAAAGCGATGGAGACCCACTTTGTTTCCCAGGGAGCTATGAGAAAGGCCCTCTTTATGAACTCAAGAAATGCCGAGGATCAGTCGACGAGTACCTAGCCCTGCGTTCTGTTCCCACAGCAGCCCACAAACACGATTGCAGTGGCATCCATGCTGCCCACCATGACTAAGTTGCTGCCCTCATCCATGAATATGCCAAATTCCTTTTTAAAGACTTCCGAGTTGTCTGTCTGTCTGTCAGCCATCGGGGCAATTTATGGCAGCTTTAACTATGTAGTGTATGAAGGAGCACTTCCATTTATCCGTCCTGAATCTTTAACTGTTCAGCTTCAAATGATAACTGCAGGTTCTAGTATTATGAAAGATACTTGTAGGAGTATGAAGTTGGGTTCTAGTAATATCCATATCCACTTTCTCCGTAGCATGGCTCATTTTATACATTTCAATCATGTTCCCACCTTACTTGGTGTTTCCCCTCAAATGTAACCTTTCCTCATAGGGGAGGTGCTCCATTCCCTTGATGGTTTGGAATGTCTCTTCCTGTACCTTTTCCAACTCTACAGTATAATTTTCAAGGTGCAACAACTAGAATTATACATAAGATTCCAAATGTGTGACGCAACCAGTGTAGAAGAAAGGCATTACGAGATCAGAAATTTTATTTTTTTATTCCTTTCCAATGATCGATTAAATTCTTGCCCTGCCTGCAGTACTGAAGTTTAAACTGACTCATCTAGTGAACCACAGCAGAACAGCTTCACTGCCTACTATATCCAAAGTCAGGAAATTCTGCCCTTTCCTGGGCTCGTAAGTACTGGGACAAGTTACAGAAGAGATATGACTTGATAAATACTCTAATTCAAGCCAGAAGGGACTGTGGCACTGTAAAGATGAACACTGTAAAGATGTGACTTTGAATTTCTGCAGCTTGTTCCCAAAGAGTTTTGGGCCACAAATATTTTTGTACAAAAACATTAGTCCAGTGTTCAGTTGAAACATGAAGAAACATGCTGCTGGTTTTCCAGGACCCTACCTGTAAATGAAGTCTATTGAATGGCTTCGAAGCCTCCACTACCACAGTCTCAGCGTGCAGAAGAAAAACCTTTGTGATCCACCCCAGTCCCTCTTCAGTATCCCAATATCAGCATTTTTCATGCTCTCGGAGTGTTTTGCGTTCTCACCCAGGGCATCAACTATCCTTGGAAGAAATATATTGGATGCATTAACAGTCCAGTGTCCCTACACAGACCACCTCTTGGGGAATTCTCATAAATCAAGGGATAGCTCTGGTCCCTTTGCATGTGCGAATGACAGGACACCAAATGTGGAACTTTTATATCTATCTTTTCAGGAGCTACCTACTCCTCTGGAAAAGCGCATGAATGTATACATACAAAATGAATGTATGTGGTATGTTCAGTCCCTAGAATCTCTGGTTACAAGCAATGACTGGCAATCTGTTTGGTACAGAGCAGAAAAACCACTTCGCCCCATAACACTTGGTACCAGGATTCTGGGGAAGATCTTCAGCTGAATTGTTACTTTCTAGCATCATGGATCTATTCCACAATGACATGGGGCCCTGGCCCCTGACCCACCTGATCTCTGCTGAAATTCACACAGGGGAGCACCCGTATGACACACATCCCCTCTCCTCCTCTCCCTTCCAGCTTGTGGTGTCCCTGAATTTGTGGTGTCCCTGAATTTGTCTCCAGTACAAATTTTATCTGCAGGTCCTGGGCCCTGAGGTTGGCTATGGTGGCATCTTATATTTGCCAGAAGATGGAAGAAAAGTGAACTTCATCATTGGACATTAAGGGAAAATAGTAAATCTGTCCTGCATTGTATGGAACTTTGGGAAACCCAACACAGGAAGCTTAGTGGGCACTCTTTTCTTCCCAAGTCCACAGGCCATTAGGCACTGCAGAAGAAGCTGAGCCCTATTCTGAAGAACACTCTTCCCCAGATGATGGAGTGCAACTCCCACAATCCTCAGCTAGCATGGCCATTAACTGAGGATTATGGGAATTGTCTAACACATCTGAAGGGGACCAGCCTGGGGAAGAGCGCTGGAGAATATATAATAATAGTACCTTTTCTGTAGCAGTCCAAAGTATTGAAATGTCGCAATCATATTTTGGTCTCTTACAAACAAAGGCCAATTGCTTAACTTCAGACTGGGGAAGGAGACGTGTACAGGGGCTGAGAAAATAGCAGCTTGCCAATGACTACTTAGTGAAGCTGTGGCAACACTGGAATTAGTGACTTTTGGGCTTCAGGCTTTCGGATATCACAACCTAGCCCCATTTAAGGAAACTTAAGTATCGATTGGTTCACGGTCTGAACATACAAACCATGGCTTCGTGATCAGCTGGCAAACCAGGATGTAAGCCTTGGAAATCAATCAGCAAATAAGGGTTTGAAAGAAATGTCCAAACCATGTTTTGGTTAAATACCTGACTTTGACCAGTTCTGTGTTGTGGGGCACTGCTCATCCTGCAACAGGAAATGTCGAAATGGAAGTCTGGAGCAGACAGCGAATGCGAACCACTCCGGGGCCACTTGGATGGCTTAGAACATAACATGGGTTCTAATCCATGGTTAGTGCAAATTATACTTTGGTGCAATGTGTCCCGAGCCCATTTGAAGATACTTTATTACCCTAGACTAAATTGGCATTCTGAGGATCTCCATAACAGAACAGAATACCTCACCTATACTAATGACACCTAGAAAAAGGAGTTATTTTTCTATAAGGGCCCATTATCCGTCTACTGCTGGGAAATCTGCTGGGCAGTTATAGAGCAATATATTACCTGGTGAAGTTCTCTCCCATTTCCCAAATCTAAGTAGCTTCATCCCCACTTTACCTGGGGCTCTAATTCATGTGTTACAGCCCAGCTGACCCAGATGTCTTATTTAACTGTCCAAAGTTCTCCCGCAGTTCCCCAGTGCAGTGGGAAGCATGTTGCAGGACTTGGGTGCATTGTGTTTAAGTGCCTTTGTTTCATTTCTCAAGCTTGCTGGCTTTGAATTAAGAGTCACTAATGCTTCACCTGAAAAGGTACCGTACGTCATTTTGTCCACGAATACTATCACTTCCTCTCCCGATGGGAATCTTGTTCAGGCCTTTGTGATTGAGCTCTGTCAATTATGGTTACAAGGGAGGTGTGTGTGTGTATGGAGGGGCAAGACAGCTATGTTGATGCTGGGGGGCACCTTCTTCATCACCCTATTTTAACCCCTGCATCCCCAGTGAAATGTCTGCTTGGTAGAAACAGAAAGCAAGCTAGGATTTGAGCACAGGCAGGGAAGCATTAATGAAGGAAGGATCAGCTTGTACTGGGATGTGGTATGGATGCGAAGAAGGTATTACTGGGGCAGACAGGCGAGGGAAAATATTCCGGACATGAGCAGAGATTAACCTGGTAAGGCCCACAGCTCAGTGCTGGATGCTGAAGCTCCCAATTTCACTCCTGGCACCTCCAGGTAGCGCTAAGAAAGACCCACATCTAGAACCCGGGGCAGCCTCCACCAGTCGTCTGTAACATAGGCAGACTCATACGCTTGGCATAAGGCAGCTTCCCACAATTAGGGAAAGAGTTGCAGGCTCAGAGTAGAGACCCTGCTCTGTGTGCAGAAGACCTTCTGCATCTCTAGGTAGGCCTTGATAAAAAGATGCTTACCTAAAACCCAGGAGAGCCATCACAAGCCTGTGCAGAAGCTGTGGAGGTCCGTGGACCACGGGTCCAGTCTGGACTAAGGCAGGCAGTTGCCTGCTATAATAGAGGCTTGATTGTAGCCAGTTAGTTCAACCCCTAATCGGCAGCGCTCTCCCCACTGGGCCACACAGGTGAAGGAAGTGCAGGGTGGTTGCTTCTCGGGGCCATACCAGCTTGTCCCATTTTGTAGACTGAAACCGTAGACAGAATCTTTAAGATTCCTTCCAGACCCCCCTGACATGAAACAGGCCCTCCCACAGAAGTCTGACGCGAGGAGGAAAAGGGCACATGGAAGAAGAAAGAAAGGGAGCAGAGAAAAGGAGAAAGAAGCGAGAGAGAGGTACCAGTGCTTTTGGAAGGCACAAGGACGGGGTTGGTTACAGGGTATCGGTCGCAGTTCCAAGCACCCCACAGAAAACGGTTTAGTAAAGGACAAAGCCATCTTTTAACGTTCCAAAATGTAATGAAACACATTCCTCTTGATTTTAGGGCAAGCGTCAAGATCCCACCTAGGGGCCGACAGAAGCCTACTCGAGAGTAAGTCACTAGGACCCTGCCGCCTCAGGGAAGACGCAGAGAGCTTCGGACTGCATAGTTCGTGGTACGTGGTGGTGGTGGTGGTGGTGGTGGGATCTTGCCTGGCGGTCGCGAAAGAAAACAAGGGCTCCAGCCCCAGACTGAAATATAAAAGGCAGGAAGAACGGGTAGAGCAGACAGCGGAAGGCACCAAGTCCGAGACGTGGGAAGCCGGTTTAAAGCTCGGGGAACCGGAGGTGTGGCAAAGCGATCGGAGCCCTTTGGACGGTATCCTGGAGGGGAGAAGTGTGCGTTGCACACCCGGGTAAGAACGCGTCGGGTTGGCAGAAAATCGGAGGGCGGAAGGGGTCGAACGCCGCCTGTCCTAGACGGACTGCGATCCGGGCAGGGGAGGGCGCTGGGTTAGGGCGCTAGGTAGGGGCAAGACGCCGCGAGTGGCGGGGGGCGGGAAGGCACTGGGGCGGGAGAGGAGGGTCCCGGCCGAGGAGAGGGGAGGGCCTTGGGCAGTGGCGAGGAAGACGGGCCCATGGGAAGGAAAGCCGGGCTCGATCGTCGCCGAGACGGCCCACAGGGGGCCGGACTGAGCAGAGCGGCGCGGCGCGGCGTGGCGTGGGCTCCCTGCTTGTGCTGCCGCCGCGAGGTGGGACTCGCTCGGCGGGCCTGGCCGGCGATCGCGGCCTTCGAAGCTCGAGCAACTTCCAGGGTAGGCGTTGCAACCCCGGACGGACGGCGGCGGCGGCGGCAGAGTAGAGCGTGGCCGCCAGGCGGGCGGGCAGGCAGGCGGGCGGGCGGGCGACGGACGCTGCCGGCCGGCTGGCTGGCCGGCGGGGGGTCAAGCCCAGCAGCCGATCCTCCGGCCGAGCTGGGGCGCCTCCCTCCGGCCGCATCCCCGAGAGGAGCCGAGCAGGCGACGGAAGGAGGTAGGCAGGCCAACCGCTCCCCGGGGCGCGCCGGTGCTGATCACGGTTTGCACCGCCCAGGGAGCGAGCGAGCGAGCGAGCGAGCCTGCGAGGCAGAGACTCGGACGCCGCGCTGCGCCACGGCCCCGAGGGGGCGCCCACCCAGCGCAGGTGCGGAGCGCGGAACGCGCGCTGCAGCCCCGGAGGGTGGCGGTTTCGAGCTGCCCCAGGTACCAGCGGCACCTCGCCGCTCATCCGCGTGGCTGCAGCCTCGCTCGCCTGCCCCTCGCCCCCGCCAGGCGCCTCGCAGGCTCCCTCCGTCGGTGCAGCGGCGGCGCCGGGACGCAGCACCGCCGGGCTCCGCTCGCCGTTCCCACCCTGCGCATAGAAGCGCCCGCGCTCTAGACACCGCGGAAGCCTCGGCCGAGTCGCCGCCGCCGCCGCCGGACTTGGTGCGTACCGGGATTTCCTCTCCCGTTTCCTTTATGCCACGCGGGTTTCCTGCGCCCCTACTTCAGAAAAAGAAAAAGAAAAAGCCAGCCCCAAATCCATTCGCAGCGACCCCCCTTGACCTACCCACCGCCCCAGAGGTTTCGTGTTCCCTGGCCCCCTCCCTCGCTTTCCTCCCCCGCTCCAGTCCCGTGACCTCATCGATGGGGAGCGAGCTAATAATGTCCATCTTTGGGATGAGTGCCCACCCGAGGGCTTATTCTGTGCGTGTGAACGGGCAACCCCGGGGAAAGGTGCGGGGGGGTGTAGATATAGACCCAACGCGCAGCGGAGGCTGCTGCTTATTCCCCGCTCCCCCCCTTCTTATCTCTCCCTCCCCTCGGGTGGAGGACGGTCCCCGCCCTTGCCCCCCGCCCTTGTCCAGCCCCTCCCCCTCCTCGGGCAGGGCGCAAAGCCCCTCCTCCTCTCATCTCCCCCTCTTCCTCCCTCCCTCCTTTCCCTCTCCGGCCTCGGCTGGCTCAGAAGCAATCCCCTCTCCCTTCCCCTCGCATACGGGCAGGGCTAGGCGCGTTGCAGCCTGGGAGCCGTAGTCCGCGGGGCAGGGCCCGGCTCGGGGTGGCGGCGGAGGGCCGCCGGGCGGCCGGACTACACTTCCCGGCAGGCCCCGCAGCCAGCAGCAGCAGTTCGGCGGCGGCGGCGGCGGCGGCGGATCGCTCTCGTCCTCACTCTCCGGCTGCCAGTGCCGCCGCCGCCGCTGCTCGGCGAGGGAGCCGCGCCGCCGG
>NW_025335549.1:9988045-10044146 GCF_004798865.1 Varanus komodoensis | reverse complement strand
GGCAGGGCGCGGGTGACAGCGGGCGCCGCCGCTCCGCCCGCGGGATGCCCGGCGGGAGGGCGCGATCGCGCTCCAGGAAGAAGGTTCACTTTCTCTTTTTCCTGCCTTCGCATCCGAAAGGGGGACTCGCTCCGGCGCGGCGTCCCGTCCGCCCCGCCCCGCCCCGCCCCGCTTTTCTTCGACGTCTCCTCTGCTCTGCTCTGCTCTGCTCTGCTCTGCTCTCCTCCGCCGCGGACGGGGCGGGTCGGCGCCCCAGCCACCCACCACCCACCACCCACCCACCCTCGCTGCGGTCTCCGGGGAGGAAAGTGTCCGCGTGCGGCAGCCCTCCCTCCGCACGTCGGGGGTGCGGGGCGCACCCCTTGCGTGGGCAGCCCTCGGGCCGCACCACGCCTCCCTGCTGGGAACGCTGCTCCTGGGCACGGGCGAGGGGCTCCTCCGGCGCCGGCCCCGCCGCGTGCGGGCGCTGCGGGCCGCTCTTCTGCGGAGAGGAAGCCCGAAGAAGGCCGGCTCCGCTGCGAAGGGCAGAGCCGCGGCTCGGTCCTTTCCCGTCCGGGGTGCCGCCGCAGCCGCCGCCTTTCTTTCTTTCCGCCCTTCCTTCCCCTACAGCCTCCCCCCACCCCCAGGCAGGAGACAAGGGCGATGCCCGTGACGGCCCCGAGGGGACGGGCAGCCTAGATCGCTTTGCGCGGGGGCTGCTAGGAGGGGAGGAAGCCGCGCCGCGCAAGCCCGGAGAAGGAATCACCGAAGGTTAGACGGTCGGAAAATAGAGAGGGGCCGCTGGCGGCGGAGCCGAGGAGCGCGGTCCGCCAGGAGGCCGATTTCCCTGAGCCTCGGCGGAGGTCCCACCAGGAGCTCGGGCGAGCGGGTGGGGGAAGGTCCTGCCTTTGCACGGACAACTTTTGCCCCGTTTGGAGACGGTGCGCGTTGCTTCTCGAGGAGCAGGGCTTGCGCCCGGGGGCGGGGGGAGGCCCTTTTTGTCGACGAGCGATGTCTGGTGGGTCGCAGCGCAGCGTGGGTCGGGAGAATGCTTGCTTATGGAGCACGAGCGTGGAGGGAAGAGCAGTGAGTCTTTTCGTGCTGGCTCCGAGTTGCCATTCCCTGACCAGGTGGATCGACGCTTGCTGCATAGGGACCCCTTGGTCTGCTGGCAGCCTCCTCTTGGCCGCTGCCAGGGTGGCCCCACGTGGGGAGGTCCGGGGAGAGTGGCTGAGTTTGTTTACTGCCGTGTAGCTTTTTATTCCGCCACAAAATCGGAAACTGGCCGTGGCAGCAGGGAGTGCAGAGATGGGACGTGTTTGGAGCCGAAATGGAGAGTGGTGGGGGCGAATGTTCTGTAGGGATTGTCATTTTTCGGACAGTCGCCGGCTTTGGGCATTCGAGGGGTGTGTGTGTGGAAGAGGTTCCCCCCTTCTTCCGAGGGGCTTGGCAGGAGCTTCTTCCCCGGGTTGGTAGGACTGCCCCTGTTTGTCTTCCTTTCCTTTTTTAAACGTGGTGCGTGTGAGCAGCTCCGGCAGGGCTCCACGGCGAGGCTTCCCCGTCAGGCTAGGCTGTGTTGTGCAGAGGAGTGAGTGCGGCTTCAGTGCCCCTGGGTGAAGTGGGGGCTCTCCCAGAGAGGATGGCTGCAAAGTTTGTGAGGCTTCGGTGGGGATGGGCCACCGTCTTTCATGCGTCTAGAGTGTGTCCCGCTTGCGACACGTTTAAAGGGTGAATGAGCAGGTGTGCAGGCAGAGATGGTCTCGGCTTTCATTATGTGCATACTTGCCGCATTAGCAATGCAAGGGAGGAAGAGGGGCTGGGTTTAAATGAGGACTTCCACTGTCGGCCTTGCACCCCAAATGCACATATTCCTTCGAAGCGGATTGGAAGTGGTTGCTGGAATTATTTGCAGACCGATTGATTCTGGCATTGCAGTGATAAGGCCTTCTCTAGGTACAGTGCTTTGCTTCCCCTGAGCGAGGAACTTTGCTCCTCCAGCCTAGGTGTGTAGAAGCTGAGCTGTGCTCTCTGTCTCCCAGAGTGATGATGAACTCTGTGCATATGCAGAGGTACTCTTTCTCATAGCACATTGGCAGTGCTGAATCTGCAGCTTCCTAAATCAGAATAGGAAGAAAATGACACCTTTGTAACTTTTCATGTAGCTCAAGTTTTGGGAATTTGTTAAGTGCACCTACATCGTAGTGGTTGTGTTGCTAGGAGTGGGTGGATTGGCTAGTGGTTCCAGAAGATATTACTGCCATATGTGAAAGATGGTTCAGGAGACTTGTTTATGCGCATTCTTTCTGTTTTTTGGAAATTTTAGGTTGGAAATAGACCTAATTCTTTCTTTATCTCAATGGCAGACCTGAAAACGTGGAAGCTATAAGAAATCTGCCTGACTTTCAACGGTTATCAGCAATTGGTTTTTTGGCCTTTCCCTCAGCAGGCAACGCATGTCAGCTTGCCTCTTCTGAGAACCAAAGATGATGTTTTCTTTAGTTTATTTATTTATTTTAAGCATTTTGTATCTGGCGCTTTACAGTGTCTCTGTGTTTTGGTGGTAGCCACTGAAGTTTTCAGACTTACACCAGCCACTGGCATTATTTCCACTGCATTATTTTTGTATGTGCTAAACTATTTGGGTTAGGGTGTAGATATATATATACTTTTGCTTCAGCAAAAATGTTTCAACAGCATTTAAGCCTATATTCTAAGGTTCTCTCTGCAGTGTAATATCTTTTCTGAGAATCTAGTTTAGGGTTAGGACTTTGGGAGACTGAGCTACAAAAGAAGTCCCCAATTTGAATCTTGCCTCAGCCTCGAACTTCTAAGCTAAAACAGCTGAAGAACCACAATTCCCATCATCCCTCACTTTACTGACTAGGGATGATAAGCAAAAACATCTGAAGGGCCACAAGTTGTCCACCCCTGCCTGAAGCAAACAGTCTTTCGGTCTGTCCTGTCCCCATCCTCAATGTGGGGATAATAATATTGGCCTACCTTACAGGTTTGTTGTAAGAGTTACTGAGATAATTGCATATGAAATACGTTGAACAAGCTAGAGTGGAGTTGTGAATATTTCACTACTCCTATCCTGTCTGATGCCAACTTGAATAGTTATTCTGCAGGAATGGTGGTTCTCTCACTCTGTGACTCTTAGAGACAAGTGGTTAGGAGAAGCATAAGCTGGGGAGCAGGGAACCACTACTAAATGCCCTGCTTGCTTTTTTCACCTTTCTTGCATCATTCCTCTGCCGCAAGTAGTGCTGTGGCTGACAGCTGCAATCGTGGTGCGTCATGGCCAGAAAAGTTTGTGCGTGTTGCTTTTGCAGAAGGGGTTTCTAATAGTTGGAAGGGTGAGATTGGAGGCCTGGGAGACAGTGTCATTAACTAGCTGGCTGAAGTGCAGTTGAAGGGTGGCATCACACTGGGAAACGACTGAGGATTGGTTACAATTTCTGTGCCCTGCTCTTTATTTTGGAGCTTCATTGCAGAAGAATAGCCTCTTCTTTACAAATATATGAACCAACCATAATCTTAGCCAACAGCTTCTAATCTCCCATTTCATATGTCTCTCTTAAAAAAAAAAGACACCCCCTCGTCACCCACTTAATAGTATTTTATTTCTTCCATCTGTCCTCTTGCAGGAGAGACCACCTGGGGCTCTGTGGGCAAGAATCTGGCTGCACATACACCCCCCCCCCACCCCCCGCTTTTCTAGGACTGGCTCTGGGCTCCTTTATTCAGAGATCCCAGCCCACTCCAGCTGCATGTGCTGTGAGACCCCTCCACCTGTTTGCCCCCTTCAGAATCTGTCTAGACCCCTCGGCTGAGAATCTACTGCATGGCATCTAGTGAGCTCAAGGGGCAGCAAACAGACTTGTGCAGAGTTAGAACTGAGGTGGGTCCCTTCCCCTGAGGACACTGAGGAGGAATTGCTGTGCACTTCTATGCATATGTACCAGGCTGAGTTCAGTAAGCCTTACACCCTGGTTCATGCATAGATTGGCACTTTACTATGTTAATTGAGGCCTTGGAAAATAATTTAAACTCTCAGGCCCTGGCACCTAAAGAAATAAATCCTCTTTCAGATGATTATGCCCTAGCACAGGGGTGGGAAACTTGTGTACCTCCTGATGTTTTGGCCTACAGTTCTCAGTATCCCATGCCATTGACTGTGCTGGCAAGGAATTACGGGAGTTGTAGGGCAAAACATGTTGATCCTTCCTGCCCCAGAATCAAACTTTTGTCCCTATTCTATTTATGCCAGGGGTCTCAAACTCGCGGCCCGCGGGCCAATTGCCGGGATGGGCGGGGCACGGGGAAGGGGCCCTGTGGCCTTCAAAGCGCCGGCGGTGCCCGGGCCGGCTGCGGGATGAGCGGCCCCCCACCACCGCGGTGGTGGAATACTTGATGCGGCCCAGCCTCACCCAGACTCTCCTTCCAGCGGCCCCCAGGTCAGTTGAGTTTGAGACCCCTGCTCTATGCCATTAACTTGAAGGTCAGATGTTGGTAGACATGAGTTAAGATCTTTGGAGACCCGTCATGCAATGGAGCAACTGTCCAGGAAGGTTGTGCGAGCTTCTTCCTTGGCAAGAAGTTAAAGAGATTGTCTCGGGGAAAAGGATGGTTTATCGTTATAGTTTACCACGTTGACATTTCTTTCTGTGTGTGCTTGAAGGAGCCCCAGGCAGTATACCTGGGGATTCCTTTTCACAGAGGGAGAGGGAGGAAGAATAACTAGCCCGGGGTCTCCCTTCGGGCATCGTATCTGAGCAAGGACTCAGACCACAGCTGGCACTCTGAGCGGCTACATCACTGCCTCGGGAGCGGGCTAGACCACCCTTCTCCTGCCTGACGCCCTCCAGACATGCTGGGCCATGGTGTCCATTGTTCTATTGTAGGGAGTGGCAGTCCAGCAGGCCACGAGATGCCCGACTGGAAGCTGCTTGATTGGGTGACCCACTGAGCTTCATCCAGTGTTAAGAGTCCAGGGACTTCCCGCCTCCGGGAAGAGGGGGAGGGAGGGAAGTGCAGAGTTTTGTTTATAGCACAAAAATGTGCCCTTCGTGCTTGTTTGCTGCATGGGGACCAAGCATTTTCCTTTGAGGAAGTGATTCTCTTTTAAGAAGTTATTCCATCTGTCCCCAAAACACTCAGCATGTTGTTGTAGCTGGGAGACTTCGAGTCCTTTGCTCCACCGCATGGGCATTGCCATTCAGAAGGATCTCTGGGCTGTGGTTCTGCCAGTACCACGGACACTTCTCTGATAGAGGCCATAACATTGCTGATGCGGGGGGCGGGGGAGCGGGTGGCAGCAGGCATCCATCCTTGCAAGCCTATAGCAAGTGTCCCAAACTCCTCCAATATCCAGCCTGCAAGTGGGGACTGAGACCGGGGAGAGCCAAGGCAGAATGGGGAGAACTCCCGCTCAGTTTCTGCCTTTTCCCTGCACCTCCAGCTTCTGTCCCTTAGACTTTGCCTTGAGACTTGGGTGGGCTGCCTGAAGAGATGAATCACACGAGGCGTTTCTCCGGATCTTACCTTGATACTAGCCCTGTTGCAGTTACAGCCTGAATGGGCACCTGCCTGCCCCTACAGCCTGCTGTTTGCATCTTCCCTAATCTTCAGGAAAGGGGTGAGCCCAGTCGCCTCTCTCTGCAGCAAAGCAAACCCTGCCTCCCATCTGCTAAGATTCAGATTAGCAAGCGCCAGTGTTTAGGAAGCTCCATCCACACCAGTCTTCCCCAGCCTTATACCTTCCATGTGCTTTGCATCATCCCTGACCTTTGGATTTTCTGGCTGAGGCTGATGGGAATTGTAGTCCAAAACATCTGGAAGCCTCCATGTATAAGAAGCTCTGCTCCGACAACAACAGTTTGTAAAGAGTTTCGAGCAGGAAGCTTTCCCAGCCCTGCCTAGAGACAACACGGACTGAAGCCCAGACGTTCTGCATGCAAATGCAGGGTTTCTGCCACTGAGCTATGGCCCCTTTCCGACTTGCAGAAGTGCCCCAGAAAAGTTTAGGTGCTCTGTGCTGCCATGCCCTGACCAGATCGTCAGGATAAGATACCGGAATCTTTTCCATGCTATTAACTCCCCACTCCAAGCTTAGTCTCTGGGGTCAGAAGTAGAACTGCAGATGATGATCCCACTGATCTTGCTTAGGGCAGGAATGAGGGACACGTGGCCTTCTAAATGCAGACAGACTACAGCTCCCACCAACCTTGGCTAGCATGGCCACTGATGTGGGAAGATAGCAGTTGTGATCAACATCTGAACTTGTTTCCCATCTTTGATTTAGTGAAAGACTAAGTGAGACACAGAAAGATACTAGCACTGCAGGTGTCATATCTTGAGTTATGTTCAGCTGAGGAAGTCCATCTCTCAGGAGTGGAGCAGCCCTCTAAAAAAGTGGGAGTTAAAGATAAATGGAAACGGGGGAGGAGGCAACCCCCCCCCGCAGTCTTCCGTACCACCCAAGTGAACAATTCCGTGAGTGGGGAGCGGGGGCTTTCAGTTACAGCTTCCTCTGCTTAGGATGCGATGCTCTGCACACTTAGTTCGGAATCAGTCCTCTTGGAATTGGGGGGATGTCTTTCCAAGTAAACCTGTGTTGACTCAAACTGCTTCCTACTGAAAGCATGTGTACTTTTTCCTGGTTGGGGACAGGTGAGAGGCTTTTCTGGAGGCATATCTTAAACGCCTGGAAAACACGTGTGGAAACTCACAGACCTGTCCCCCTCCCCGCTCCATTCCTTTTTCCCAGCTAGGGAACCATCCACATGTCTCTTCCTTAAAGGAGCAGATGCGCTTTAGGCTGATGCAAGGAGCGTCCCCCACACAACTGGCATCTGAGCAATACTGTGCGTCCGGGCAGCGGATGCGGCTCGTCTGCTACTGAGGAGGTTGGGGCATTTAGGTAGAAGGAAGCAAGGTACCTACCTGCTGCTTCTCCAGGCTGTTCCTCCTCACATCTGACTCTGCTTCAAGAGGGCCGGTCGCTTTGGCGAGCTTGGTCAGAGGCACTTGGGCAAATTCCTTTGTGGAATTCTCTCTGCTCCTGGCACCTCCCCCTCCGCTGCCTGTCCAGAAGGCAACTCCCCACGGCCTCCCTGGTACATGTTCTCTTACTGCTCGGATATGGGAGCGGAGATCGCTTTCCCTTGTTCCTCTCCCCCCACTCCCACCCCACACACACAAAACGTGAATCCCCCAATTCCTTTATCTTGGTTGGGAAGGATTCTGGCTCTCCCCTTTTCTGTATTCCCTGGGAATGCTTCTGTCTGGCTCATTTCCCACATCCTCCCTGAGAAAGGAGAACAAGAATGCTTTCAACAATGTCCATTTCTGTTGCTGCATCCTTCGAGGGCCCTCCGTGCCTCTGCCGTTGACCCCGTCTTTCCTTGCCCAGCCGGCAAATGCGTGTACCTCTGCTCCTGGCTTCTTTCGCCGTGCGTCCAAGGGGGTCCTGCCTCTGTCTGCCCCAAGCGTCTCCTCCTGCAGCCCCCTTCATTCCACGAGGCATCCACTCTCTTCCACCCTAGAGATCTCACAGGTGCTTCTCCTGAGGTGGCTTGGTTAGGAACTCGATGCAATATACACTGTTCTTCCTCCCTAAAAACAGCCTTCCGAAGTAGGTAAGGCTGAAAGGAAGTGCCTGGATTAGGGATACCCCATGAACTGCATGGCTGAGTGGCCTTTTGGAACCTGGGTCTCCCTGTCCTGGTTTTACATGTTAACCCGTGTGCCACCTTGGCGTTCACTCGGCTGCAGATCCCTTTCAGTGTTGCGTCTATGCTAGCTGCTCCTCATAAGAAGGCACATTACCCTCCTTTTTGGTTTGGTCTGAATGTCCTTAATCTCTTTCCAGAGTGACCCCAAACTAGAAATCTGGCAGCTTGTGTCTTGCACAGCTGTCGTAGGAGCCGCTTCTGCATTTAGCTGCCTGACAACATGTCAGTGGCTAAAGAAACACAGCTTTTTTTCTGGAGAAGAATTCAGCTGGAGGTGTTTCTGTCCAAATGGGGCGAAAGACTTCCCTGGACCTGTTCTGGCCCAGAGGGGGCTAGGCCAAGGGGGCAGCATTGGTTCCTCCGCGGTGCTGTTCTTGCCGCTCGCCTTTCGTGTTTAGCAGCATCGCAACACAACTGGGGGTGGATGTGGATGCCTTCGCCCCACCCCAGTCCAACACACGTGCCCGCATGCGCGCGCGCGCACACACACACACACACACACACACACATTTGGCTCTTTCGCTGTGCAAACTGTCCCACAGACACGCTATGAAGAAGAACGAAAATGGCCAGCAGTGGACCTGACTTTAATGCTGTGTGGCTTGGCTTTTGCAGGCGGAGCCCGAGACGAGCAGGCCTGGTTGCTGCTGAGTGGCTGTCATGATATCCGCAGCACCTCTTTACAGCGGGGTGCACAACTGGACCGGCGCTGAGCGCATTCGCATGTGCGGCCTCAACGAAGAGAGGTGAGGTGCGTGCGTGCGTGCGGCCTCCCCGTGCCCAGAGAAGGGCTCAGGCAGCTGCCCCGTGAGGTGGGCTTCCAGAGCTGGGAGGGGGCATTCTTCCATTTGTGAAAAACACTCCCTTCTCCCCTTACTTCAGCCTAAGTCACTCGGTTGGAAGCTGGAAGAAGATCCTACATAATTCCTGTAGCCTGGGCCTTTCAGTTTTGAAATCAGCATGTTTAATTTTGGGGTGTTGTGAGTTTTGTTTCATTGTCCCTTTTGATTTTATGGTGTTTACTTGTATGCTAATTATTTTTAGGTTTGTTTATTGCCTAGTGAACTTTATGCTATGAATCTGCATGCAGCTCTTGTGAATAAAAAGGACACATTTCAGCCTGCTAAGGGTTTGATCCCCCATTCCTGGTGTAATCAGTTTTAATCATTGTTCCCTTTGATAGATGTGGACAGCTTTATTGAATAATACTAGTGCTACTACTAATGAAAATTATTACTCACCCTCCAGAGAACTCAGAGTTCTTCTCCACTGATCTATCTTTATCTTCCCAACAACCCTGTTAGGCAGGCAGAGTCTATGACTGGCCCGTGTTCACCCAGGGAGCTTCATGACTGACTGGGAATTCAAACTTAGGGGCTTCCAGTTTGACATGGTAACCCCTCCACTGTATGGTAGCGATGGTGGTTTATTTAAATTACTGACTCTGGCAAACATATGCTTCATCGTGTCTTTAGAATGAACTGGCATGGTCAGTGTTAATATATTAAACTGTGGGTTTAAAAATGTTACAGTCCAAGTTTTTTAAGATGGAAAAACTCAGGTTCTGAATGTTTAAATTTTTTCAGTGCTCTGAATTTCAGGAGGAGTTGCTTCCCCTGCAGCCCCTGTGTTCACAC
Organism: Varanus komodoensis; assembly: GCF_004798865.1. Lineage (NCBI taxonomy): Eukaryota > Metazoa > Chordata > Lepidosauria > Squamata > Varanidae > Varanus > Varanus komodoensis. Next base: position 10,034,794 of record NW_025335549.1, on the reverse strand, counting down.
CTGTGGCAAAAGGGGCAGAAACAGACTTAGGGTGGTTTAGCCGTCTCTCAAGGTCCACCATATGTCTATGAAGAAGGAGAACTGGTTCTGTTCTCCCTCTCCCCATCCCAATGTCAGGGTGGGGGTACTTCCACAACAGGCAGATGGGATGCGGGAGTAGAGACCTGAGAGGCGGTGATAACAAAGAGGGGAGAGCAGCTTATGTGAGAGAAAAGCTAGGGGTTCCTTTTTCAAGATTCCCAATCCTGGGTCTCTTCATTTCCTTACTCACACCAGCTCTGCCCAAAATCTGCTAACTCAGATTCTGCTAACTCAGAATCTGCTTTTGCCATTTTTGGTTGTGGACCCAAAGGGGGTTTAAATGTGCTGAAGCAAGCCAGGGTTTTAAAGGTAGCTTTAAACTATTACGCGTGTTCCCATTCACCCAAAGTGTTTTGATTTTGCATTTCTGATGTACAAGCAATAAACATCAACGGTACTGTATGATCAGACTTGCATAACTTCATATCTTGGTTTGAAAACTGGCATCTAGTCCTGGCTTGTCTGAGCACACCGAGCTGTAATCCCAGGTTCGGACGCTAGGGAAAGATACTTTTTTATAGTTTGTTTACCCACTCTGGACAAAAGAGGTCAGCAAAGACCTTGCTATGTACATTTGCTAGCTACAACGATGTGAGGGCCGTTAGGAGATTATGTGTATTCTGAGTGGGGTGGTGGTACACTTTAGATTGTCACATTCAGCTGTACATCTGGCAAACTTAAGACAACATTTCTAGTTCTCACTGGTTTTCTCTTTTTTCTGCAACAGGAGAGCCCCGCTTTCTGATGAAGAATCTAGCACTGGCAGTTCCCAGCATCTGGGCTCCTCTGAGTTCTGTGTTGGTAAAAGCTTTTCCAAGGTGAGGGCAGGTGGTGGCTGCAGCCTTGCTTAAAAAAGGAAGACTTGGCCTTCACTGGATCTTTAGCCACCTAGTTAGCTTGCTGTTTTACCAGGAAGACTGTCGGCCTGGACCATTGTGCAGTGAAAACTTGTGGAATGGGATCATGGCTGCAGACTTAGATGGCTTTCAGGGGAGATTCGCAAAGGAGAGTTGTGGAGGCAGGCCAGATCTGTCCATGGCTATTGGCCATTGATCATCTCTCTCCGGCAAAACAGGTGCAGAGAATCCTGACTTCAAGTATAGGCTCATTGGACCAGAGACTCAGGAAGGAAGGGATCTTGGCATTGTGGTGGACAGCTCCATGAAAATGTCGGCTCCCTGTGCAGCTGCCGTGAAAAAGGCAAACACCATGATAGGCATAATTGGGAAAAGGAGTGAAAATAAAACTGCCAGGACGATACTTTCCTGGTGGATTATTGAATGAATCCATCTGCTATAGGCAGTCTGTGTGAATGCCACATGTTGGGGTCAGCCTGGGGCCTTTGAACGGAGTTTATTTGTTTAAAGGACTTTTAATCTCTTCTCAGCCAACACAGGCAGGCAGAGCAGCTTACAGCCAGTAGGCGTACAATCTAAAAAAGGCATGATACACGAGGAGCAAGGAATGGGATGGAAGAAGAAGAAGAAATGATCCTGTAGGGCAGGGATGTTTGTATGGTTATCTTGAGCTAAAGTTGTGCAGCAGGTGAAAAGGAACTGGTGGTCCTCTGGTGGACTCTTGTCTTTCCTGTAAGCTCGCTGGGTGTCCGTAGGTCTCCGGCATACACGGTGAGGGATGTGATCCTGACCTTCTCCCGTCGTTGCAGGTGGAGCTCACTGCAGTTTCGAGTAGTGGCAGCAGCGCCCCAGGGTTTGAGGCAGAGGGCATAGTGGAGAAGGAACTTGGGCCCCAGCCGGAGGAGCAGTCCCGTGAGCCGGACTTCAGCGGGAAGGCCTTGAAGGGCGGTGATGCCAACCCAGGCGAGAGCAGAGAGGCTGGACCTGCGAAGCCGGAGAGCAGTGGCCCGGACTGTATGTGGCCCTCTGCTAAGGAGGCGGTGGACGTCAGCCCTGCTTGCCCAAAGGCACTGGAGACTGAGCATGCCGGGAGAGAAAAGAGCGCCCCGGCTGCCACCACAACCCCGGCCGTGGCTGCCACTGCCGCCGCCGCCACCACTGCCGCCGCCACCAGCTGCAGTGCACTGACCTCCACTCCGGCCACCTTCACCTTGAAAAGTGTTTGTTTCTCGACATCTCAGGCCCCCGCTATGCAAAAAATGGCCCTTTCCTTCCCCCCTGGAGCAGTCCTCGCCCCCAGCCAGCCTCTGGTTTATCTCCCGCCTCTTCCAAACCCCCTTGGGGTCTCCTCCACGCTCACCTTGCCTGTGTTGCCCCCCTTCCAGCAGGACCCCTGCTTGCCCGGCCTCCTTGCCTCCTCCGAGCTGCGCACGTACCCTTACGCCTTCTCTGTGACCAGGCCGCTGCCCGCGGAACCCAAAGCGGCCTCCGTGGAGGCGAGCCCGCTGAACTGCCCTCCCTCCTCCGGAGAGAAGGCCGCCCCTGCACCCACCGGCCCCTCCCCGGCTGCCAATGGCCCAGACCTTTCCTCCAGCGCCCCGGCGGCGGCTTTGGCAGCACCCTGCACCAGCACGGTCCCCACGCCAGGGGCCACCAGTGTCCACACCAGAGCTCCGGTGGCGGCCGTCCCAGAACAGCTGGCCACCGGGGTCCTGGCCTCCATCTCGCCACTGAAATCTCCCCCCCAGTTGGAGCGAGAGATGGTCACGGCCTCCCCCGAGTGCAGCGAGATGCCCCTCGACCTCTCCTCCAAGTCCAACCGCCAGAAGTTGCCTCCACCCAGCCAGCGCAAGACACCCCCCATGCCCATCCTGACCCCCGTGCACACCACCGGCAAAGCCCTGCTCACCACTGTCCTTTCCAAGTCCCAGCGGGTGGCCCAGGCGGTGGGCAATCCGCCAGCTGCCACCGCCGCCGCCTCACCCTTTGTCATCTTCCCAGACTTCTTGCGCAACGGGGAGCAGGCCTCCTGGGTGAAGAACTCGACCGCCCTCATCAACGCCATCCCAGGCACCTACGTCGGGGTGGCCAACCCAGTGCCGGCCTCCGTACTGCTGGGCAAGGAGTCCAGTGCCAGCTTTGGCAGGGACTCCCGCCACCTCCCCAAGCAGGAGCCCATTTCCATTGTTGACCAGGGGGAGCCCCGGAGTGCCGCACCCCCCGCTGGGAAGAAGAGCAGCACAGAGGGGCAGCCAGAGTGCCCCAAGCAGCTTCACCATGGCCGTGGCACCCCGGGCCCCCCCATCCGCCCTTCCAAAGAGCTGTCCCTTTGGAGCCCCGCTCAGGGGAGCACCTACCCTCGCTGTTCCCTCAATGGGAAGCCCGCCAGCCCCCAGCTGCTGCCCGTGGGGTGGTCCCATTATCACCCCGGGCCCATGCTCTCCATCGGCATCTCTGCAGCCGGGCAGCTGCCCCCCAGTCAAGTGGGGCTCCCCAAGCCGGTTGGCGCGGGCGAGCCAGCCGTGTTCCCCGCCGTGCAGCCAGCGGAGCCTGCCACGGTGGCCCAGAAGGGCCCGGACACCCCCTCGCAGGGCAAGGGCTGCAAGGCAGCCCTGCCCAACACGGCGAGCCCTCTGTGCACCTCCCCGGCACTGCAGACCAACCTCCCCGATGCCCGGGGCCCCAAGGGTCTTGCTCCCAGCTATGGCTCCGAGAGGTCGGAGACTGACTCGGCAGCCGAGACTGCCCCCCAGCCTGAGGCGCCCCCCGAGGGCTGCAGTCGCAAGTGTCCTGGGGACACCAAGCCGAAGAGTCAGTTCCTGACCGCCTACCTGTCCCATGGCCTTCCTCTGGCTAGCCAGCCGAGTGCGCGGACCGCCTCCGAGCCGGCCTCCCCGGCGGACAGCCACTGCAAGGACCAGAGGTGCGCCCCGTCCCGGAACCAGCTGCAGGCGGAGGTCCCTCCCCGCACCGTGCATCAGGTGGACCTCAGCCGGGTGAAGAAAGAGCGGGTGGAGCCAGAGGTGCCCTTCGCCGCCTCTGCCTGCCTGCTTGCCAGGGCTGCCTCGAGAGACCCCCCGAAGGCACGGCTTAAGGGGGTGGCTCACATCAAGGTGGAGGGGGGCTTTCCTTGCAAGGCCAAGCGGCAGCATGACGGGCCGGACCGGCCTGCTCACAAGAAGATGAAGTGCCGGGGTGCTGCTGAGGAGTCCATCCCTCTCTGCAAGCCGAACAGCCAGAACCCGCATGCTCGCAAGGTGGGTGGCACGGCCGGTGGGGGGACTCGGAGCCCCTCCAGGGGGGAGAAGTGGCTGGGGGTGGACTGAGGGTTGGGGGCCTCCCATGAGGACTGCTGAGTACCTTCCCCTTCCCTAACTACTAAGGAACACATGGAAGATTAATAGCGCCTGCTTGAGATTAACCAGGAACACTCCCGAAAGGCTATTAGCGCTTTTCGGGGTGGATGGAACGTTCTCTGGGACTTCTGGCAGAGCTGGAGAATGTTTTTCGTGATAAACCCATGTTCCTTCTTCAAGTCATTCCGTCATGAGCATTGCAGTACGTACTTGCACGACCCACAAGCGGGCAGGGATAATCACCGTTGTTACGATTCGCACGATCATTGTTTGTTGTTGTCATGTGTTGTCAAGTTATCACTCCTTATGGTGACCCTATGAATGAATGCCCTCTAAAATGTCCTATTTGTGACAATGCTGCTCAGCTTGGCGATTGTTACTTCAGCGTCTTGCTTTGCTTGGATATTCTCTGATTATTACTTAATTTGCAAACCAGATCCCAGGAAAAGAATTGCATGACGAGCATCCCTCTTGGGCTGTGTTTCTTTATAGCAGGCATGCAGAAACACTGGGCCAGGGGCCAAATCTAGCCCTCTGGATTCCCCAGAGGTCACAACCCTTGCTCTGATCTTGTCCCCTTTCCCCTTCCACTGGTCGTTTGGTGGTTTCGCAGCTTTTGTACTGTTTTCCCCATTTTGAAAACTCAATGCGCTTAGTTACTGGCAGGAAAACTTCTCAGGCCCATGACCACCATTGGAACGTGGGCGCGGAGGGCCTCTCCAAAGTGGAATTTGCCCCCTGGGACGGGAAGGGATTCTGGAGTTCTGCTTCACGCATTCAGGACGCAGCCAAGTTGTGGCTCTGTAATACTGGAGAAGCCAGGCAGCACATGGCGACAGCGCATGAGTTCCGGAGAGAGCCGCTGGAGCATTTCTGCATGTGTTCCAGCCATACCTGGATGCCCGCACCCTCCCTAGGGCTTGCCTTGGCAAGCATCGGGTTGGGTGCTTTTTAACTGGCAGACAGGCAAGCCATATCAGCCCCAGCAACAGATCCCATACCTCCTTGTGATCTCTTGATGATCCTACCGACAAGTTTTCTTCTCATTTCGTTTTGGTGCCCGGGATGGGATTAGGACTCCTGCCCCTGAGGCCTTGCCTTTGAAGCGTCTTTCCCTGGTGCTAAGGGGGCTCACTTCCAGCACAGGTCAGGCAGGAGTGGGGCAGAAGGTCAGCTGGAATCTGTGGGTCAGTCTGTGGGTGACTTGTGCTGGGTCAGCAAGGATTTCTGACTCCCAGTGCAGAAAGTTTGGAAGGAAACCAGGTTTGTATCCACGCTCCAGATCGGGCCCCGCAAGCTGATTCCTAGGCCGAGCGCATGCTCAGAGGCACCAGTTCTGCATCCCTCTCCCTGACCCACTTCCTCCTCCCCATATCTTTCTTCCAAGATCCACCAACTTTGCATCTGACTGCATTTGGTGGGTCTTGGGGTGCAAGTCAAAAACACAGTGGACCTGGCAAGCCTAAAGCGGAGCTGCCGAGCCTCTTTCAGCCCAAGGGAGCCCCTGCGGGTCCTGTTCCAGCAGGGACAGGTGGGCAAAGATTGAAAGGCAGCGGGGAGGGGGGTACCAGCGCACGTTAGCTTTAAGTTCCTACTACCATTGAGTGAGTTTTGGGAGAGGCATTCATTGCTACCATTAGGGGTGGGGGGATACATGCCCAAATTGGAAGGGCCCCTAGCAGTCAGGGGAGGGGGCCAGGGCCGACTGGGGCCTCTATCATCCCCAGCAGTCGTAGTCGACTGAATGGGCACATTGTGTCTCCACATAGTTTGGCCTACAGCTCACATGATTCCTCAACACGGGATGCTGGCTTGGACCACCTCCAGGTGGATTGTCCATCCTGGCCTTGCGGTGCAAAGAGGTCTTGGCCAGCTGGCTGTGAAGCTCAGAAAGGCCGTGAGGGCTGAGGATGCTGTGAGTTGCGCTCCAGCGTGGAGTGCACCAGGTTAGGGGAGGCAGTTTGGGGAGACCAGGGTTGTCATTCTTTTGTTCCTCCTGGAGTCTTTTTCTGCTGCATATTGCAGTCCTTTTGGTTTCCTTCCATGTCTTTATTTTGAATTGTCCTATGTTTTTAAAAAAATCATTTTATTGGGGGTCAGATTAGTGGGAAGTGTGGAGAGCAAGTAGAGAGAGAGTTTTAAAGAGCCTTGCAAAGCGGCCCCTTGACATATCTCTTCCGTGTCTTCAGTGGCGAAAGCATCACGGTGACGCCCACGGGATCAGCAAGCGGGAGAGCCGACTGAGCTCCACGAAGGACCGGGGCAACCTCCGGGCCAAGCGCAAGCGACGGAAACCGTCCCCGGGGCGCCGCGGGCACAGCTGCGAGGAAGGTATTGCAGTCCAGCCTGGAGCGGGCAGCTCCCCTTCCCAGAAGTGCCTGGACCCATGGAATGCTCTCCCCAGGCCTGAAGGCGCTCGCAGGGGTACCCCTTTTGAGCAGAGCACAGCCCGCCTTCGCCTTCCTCTCAAGGAAAGAGGGCAAGTGGGGAGGAGCCATTATCCTCACAACAGGAAGTGACCAGCTCAGGAAAAACCCTGACATGGCTCTCGGGAGGGACGCTTGGTCCCCTTGGGAATACCTCTTCCTGCCTTTTTCCTCCTCCTCTTGGCTTCCTTTTAAACAAATTAAGTACCTAGTCCCTTTTGTTGATTTATTTTATAGGTAAAAGGGAAAATGTGCAAGGGGAATTTTTGCAGATTGCTCGGGAACTAGTAGGGCCTGTCCTGCATTTTCTGGTCCTGACCCATGGCCAAGAAGGCCCTGGAATGATGGACTGTTTGGGTGGCTCAAGGAAGGGGGAGCACGGCAGTGCCCCTTCCCCTCCTCACAGTGCACACGCACTCTGTTAGTGGAACTGTGGGTGAGGCAAGTTGTTGGGCCACAGAGAAGCTGTGGAACAATTTAGAATATTTTTATTGGCCTCGCACTTAGTTATTTTCTGCCAGCAGAGAGCAAAATCATTTATTGCACAGGCTAACCTGGCCATGCCCTCGGTTCCATGGTTTCCATAAAACGGTGCTGGTTTTAACAGTGATGCTGGAGAAAATGAACTTACTAAAGGCATAGTCCCATGCATGTTTAGACAGACCTGCAGCTCCCAGCTTTCCACAGCCAGAAGGGAACGGCTGGGAATTGTTGGACTGTTTTCTGACCTAAACTTCCGCTGGGTTGCTCACTAAAACTGGCCTCATGCGTTTTGATGTGCACAACAAACATAACTTTATTACATGGTCTCCCAGGAGCCCCAGCAGTCTTCAGGTAGGAAGAGACTGGTGATAGTTACCATCTTGGATCAGGAGGGGCTTGCTTGCCGTGCCTCATAGCTGGCTTTCTGTTTTGTGACCTGCGGTGGGGAGCAGGCAAGCCAAGCCATCATCAGGCTAATAGTTGTGTGTCTCCAGAGTGGAGTGAGTTTTCAGATCTCTCCGTGTCTCTTTTTTACTCCCCGCTCTCCCAGCTTATATTGAGAAGAAAGCAAAGAACAATTTTCGGGACTTCATCCCTGTGGTGCTGAGCAGCCGGACACGCAGCCAGTCAGGTTGGTAACTGAGGAAAGGCGAAGGAGCTGGTCTCGGGGACAGAGGGGCATGGCACATGTGTGGTCTGTCTGAGAAGCTTTGTGTAACCGTATCCTAGTACCCCTCGACTTGCAAAAGCTGGCAGCACAGGCGATCACGTTGTTTGGAACTACCTTCTTTTGAAATGGAGAATACAAGCTTTCAAGTTACACAACCTTGTTGAGACTGAAGTTCAGGGGAAAAAATAGGGTGTAGATATTTATGCTTCCTTTGTTGTGGGGTATCACAAGGGGGAGAGTATTACGAGTGGAGAAAATGACCTCCCCAGAAGGAAGTGGTTCCCACACTGAGTTCATAGACAGAGTCCGTATTCCTGCTGTGCTGCAGTCTTTCCCTTCTTCCTACTTGCAGGAAGCGCGGGAGGGTCTTCGGCTAGCGCTTTAGGAGAGTGCGATGGAGCTGGACAGGAGGTTGTGCCACTGCTGGAAGAGGAAGATGAGAACGACGAAGAGGAAGAGCTCTCCTTGAAGCACCGCAGGCTGAGAAAATCCCACCGCCTTTCCCCTCACTCTAGCTGCAAAGACAGAGACCGAGACCAGTCTCGGTCAGAGAGAGGTACTTTCCACCAGGGCAAGAACAGGGCACTGCCATGGCAGGTAGAGGCCTCTAGGCAGCTGTGGAGCCGCAAGGAGGTGGAGCAGGAGAGCGGCCATGTCAAGAGAAAGAAGAGGAGACGGCAGAAGAGCTGGAAATACCAGACCGGGGAGTACTTGATAGAGCGGGACAAAGAAGAGCACACAAGCTGTTGCCATAAGCGGCGGAAATCAAAAGCAGGTAACTTCCATGCTGTTGATAATCCCAGACGGGGGCTTCTGTTACGTGGCTCTCTGGCAGCCGTGCATATTTAGCAATTTGTGTATTTGCTATAGGCGACAAGGCAGTCCGATACAGGTGAGTGGACACGCGGCCAGAGAAGGCACGGATGTCTCGCCCCTTCTCTGCCGAGCCCCTTTGTAGAAGGCTTTGTTCACTGGCCTGTTCAGAGGTGGTGGCCCATGTTTCGAAGCTGCCGCGGAGCAAACGGAGCACAGAGAAATAATTGCAGGCTACGGGCTTCTCCGCCGTAATTCAGAGGCTGGATATTGCTATTTGCATAAATCACGCCCCTGTCTGTATGGGTCTGCCTTGCACAATGGATTCCCCTGGACATGGGATTTTGCTGGGCTTTACCTGCAAGTGCGAACTCTGGTCATGGAACCATAAGGAAGGGCTAGGAACTCATCCGGCCCCAATTTCTGGGCTGGCGCAGCTCTTGGCATGAATTCCGCCCCATCTGTGTATGAAAAGGCTCTGATGGATTCACACCCCACTTTATTTCAGAAGACCTTTAAGGAGGCGAGAAGTTTTCTGCCTCCCCGGCCATTTACGATGTACTGCCGAGCTGCCGTTCCAGGTAGGGGGACTCCTTCATGCAGATGATTCTGCATTAGCCTCCGTTGCTGGAATTTTGCAGCATGCCTAATAGGAAGGGATCCTTCTCTTTCTGGCATCTTTACTGCCTTGTTTAAAGTGTACAAGTTTTGGAAGGAGCCCTGGTCGTGCAACTTGGCCAAGCACATCCTGAAGTCATTTCCTGCTAAGCTGGTCTTCCAACACAGCCCTGCTCATCGTGAGCCAGGAGAAACTTCCGCTACAGCCTGTAACAGGCTGCGGCCTCCCGGCTTGCCACCTGCAGCCGCCGCCAGGGGGCAGGCTGCCCCTGCATAGGCTCTGCAACCACAGGCGGAAAAGGCCCCAGAGACTTTGCAAGGAGAGCTTACGGCCCGGAAGCCTGGAGGGTGTAGGGAAGTGAGGGAAGGAGGGCCGCCGGCTGAGGATGATGGGGAAATGCGTTAGCAGGAGAAACGTGTGCAGAACCGAAGTGCAGCTCTCCGGCTGAGCCGCCTGCGTGGCCGTCCGCAGTGGAGCTCCCGACACGTTTGCCGAGGGCCCCCCGACCTGCCTCTCCGTGCTTGTGAGTGCATTCCTCGCTGGTTTCCCAGAATGCTTTGCTTTTGGACATCGCTGGCCCTCTCACCCTCCTTTCTCTCCGGTGGTTGCTCAGCTGAGTCACTGAATGGGCCCAGACAAGCGAGAAGCTCCCAGAGGCTGGAGGCACCCTGCCGGACCCCAGCCCGCACAGTGCTAGGAGAGGAAGTGCCAAGGGCAGCCTCCTTGGGGCAGGGAGCATTTCAGCCACAGAACCTTCTTTCGTTATGGGGCTGCCCTCTTAGGGAAGATCATACGGTACTGCTGGACTCCTGCCCCAAGGGACATGGTGCCATGAACCGCCCAGGGAGTTCCGACTGTTGGGCAGTCTCAGAATTAAATAGACAAACATTCCAGCCTTCCCTAGTCTGGTGCATGGATGCTGGCTGGGACTGCTGGGAGTGACAGACCCAATCCCTGTCTGGAGAGCACCGGGTCGGGGAGGGCTGGCAGTGCGGAGTTCATCGTGAGCTTGGCACGATCTCCCGCATAAGAGGACGGTCTCTGGTGGAGCCCTTGGCGTGGGGCCTTGCTGCGGCCTCATCTCTCCCGCCTCTCTTTGGCTGCCAGACTTCAGGTATTGGGAGTGTTTGGGGCAGGCCCCACCCACCCAACCTGGAAACAGCTTTGCTGCTTCATAGCTATCATGGCACTCAATCTACATTAGCAAGCAGCCAGCTAAAAACAAGCAGGAGGAAGTGCTGTTTTGCAGCCAGGATGCTGCTGTGAACAGCCTCATGTTAGAAGCCTTTCACAGCTCCACACAGGGCAGCCTTTCCCAATTTGGTGCGTCCAGATGTGTTGAGTTACAACTCCGGGCTGCCTTGCGACCGCCAGAGCTACAATACCAGGACAGTGCAGACTGAAATACTGTGACAGCACAAAGAAAGCAGTGAAATTGTCTGCCACAAGAACAAAATATTGACTGAGTCTAGGAAAGACATGAGCAAAATGTATGTAATGTATGTACCATTAGGATCTTGCAAGTCAGCTGCTTTTCCTTTTGCAATTTTTAAAAGACTGGGACTGCTGGGCAGTTTCTTCCTCTGGACCCCCGGCGAGTGTGGGGTGCTGAGCATGAGCAACAGCTTCTGTAGCTCAGGAAGACAGCTCTTAAACCAGTGCTGCCCCCTTCTTTTCTGTCCCCCATCCTATTTTCACATTTCGGGGGGGTCAGTTCTGAGAGGGTTGTCTGGTGAGAGATGTTGCACTTTGTTCCTGAGAATCCTTCGCCTCCAGGCTTCACTGTCCCTCTGATGGCTCTCCCTGTGCTTCACCTGTCAGACTTCAGGTACCGGAAGCACAAGGGCTCAGCACAAGGCAAGGGCTCAGAGCTGCGTCTGAGGAGCCGGCTTTCTCCAACACTCCAAGGACATCTGGACTTCCGCAACGGATTCCTCTTGGATCACTCTGACTCGGCTCCCATCGAGGAGGTGCTAGAGAAACCCTCTGGGAAACGCAAATGCAAAACGAAGCACCTCTCAGGCCTTTGTGAAGAGGGGAAGGTAAGGTGCCTGTTAGGTGGGGCTGCTGGTACCTGTGTGAGGACTGAGCAATGAGATGAGTGATGGAGATACAGGCCTTTGCCCAGATAGGACACTTGCTTTGCACGCAGGAGCTTCCAGGTTTAGTCTCCAGCGTCTCTGCTTGGAAAAAACTGGGAGCAGGTGATGGTGGGCAAACCCTTTGCCTGAAACTTGCGGAGCAGCTGCTGGTCAGGACAAATAGCCTGGCTTCGCTTAGTGCAGCTTCCTTGCCATCCTGTAAATCGATCTCCCAGTGTTTTCATTGTTTTCTTTAAAGCAGCTGCATAGGGTTCCAGATTCAGTCAGAACAGAAGCCACGGAGAGGAGTTGGGGGACGATGTCAGTGCTTCCTCCCCAGAAATGCTGCTTGGGTCAGATGAGGAGCTGTCATCCCGCTTCCCATCTGCAGCTGCTCTTAAAGTTAAAAACATAGCACTGGGTAACTAAGTGACTAGTCCTGTATGTGACATGTGATTTATTTATTTATTTGCTTATTTATATGCCGCCTGTAACTGCCAAAATGGCTTCCCTAGGCGGCTCACACAATAAAACAACTCATTAAAACCGTTAAAAGAATAAAATCAAAAAACCTGAAAATTTGTGCCACTGCACTAGGCAAAGAAAGAATCAAGAACTGCCTGTGGATTTTGGATCCTTTGGAGTTTTGGTTTCCCTTTTTCTCTTTTAGAAGCAGGTACCCATGGGAATTTGGGAGACTGGGCCAGGGTGGTGTTGAGAACATGATTTCCACTGGGAAGTTAGGAGGGCTTTGGTGCTGTGCGGGAGCCTTCCCAGCCGGGTCCTTTTTGACTGCACAAGCTGCCTGGAATTGTGGTCCAAAATATCTGGATGGCATCAAGTCAAGATGGGCTGTTATATGCAGATCTGCATACTCATTTCTGCAGAACAGCAGAGGACAGTTAAAAATGCAGAACTGGGACTCAGGAGATAGTCCCACTTCGGCCATGGAACTAACTTGTATGACTTTGGGCCATTCACTGATTCTCAGCCCAGCCCACTTCACAGGGTGGTTGTGGGGAGAAGATTGAGGGAAGGAGGGGAATTATATAAGCCCTTGGGTTCCCTGGGAGGCCAAAAGGCAGAACATAAATAGAAAGACAAAACAGATAGAACACAACGCATGCAGCTTGTGGAATACCGATGGGGCAGGCAGTTTGTGCTGGGGAATTCCACCTCTTTTTGTATATACAAGAGAGGCCTCTCTCGTCTCCCCCACGCCACGCCACGCCACCCCTTCCCCATGACCATGTTCCTCCCCTCTCGACCTTCGTAGGCCAAGGCACGGGGAAACCAGTCCAAGATGCGCTCTCCAAAGAAGGCCCGGGAGGCCTGCCCGTTCAACAAGTCTCGGCAGCACGGCCCAGAGAGAGCCGCCGAGCCCCGCGCGGCTCCACCGGTGCCGCCAGAAGCCCGGCGCCTGATCGTGAACAAGAACGCTGGGGAGACGCTGCTGCAGAGGGCTGCCCGGCTCGGCTACAAGGTGCGTGGCCAGGCGAGAGTGTGGCGCAGGAGGGCGCGCGGCGAGGGGCAGCTCCGTTTCTAACGCGGGGCGGCCGTTCCTTCCCCAGGACGTGGTGATGTACTGCCTCCAGAAAGAGAGCAACGACGTCAACCACCGGGACAACGCTGGCTACACCGCCCTGCACGAGGCCTGCGCCCGCGGCTGGATAGACATCCTGCACATCTTGCTGCAGCATGGGGCGAATGTGAACTGCAGTGCCCAGGACGGCACCAGGCAAGTTGCGCAGCCCAGCCGGCAGGGCTGGGCCCCGGGGGCGTCGGCCAGAGGTGGTGTGTGCTGCTCCGCTGTGCCAACCTGATCTGCGGATCTCCCAGCATTTGGAAGCAAGCCAGTTGGGGGAGATCCGGAGGGGCATGGTTGTGACTGCCTCAGCAGGCACCCCCAGAGATCTTGGACTGCAGCTGCTACCATCCCAGCCTGCATGGGAACTGTAGTCTAAATATCTGGAGGGCACTAGATTGGAGAGGGCTGAGATATTGGACCAGGACTTGGGAGATCCAGGAGCAAGTCTCCACACGGCAGGAAGCTTCCTGGGTGACCCTGGGCCAGTTGCCGGCTCCCAGCTTAACCCACCTGACAGGAGAACCGCATGCGTTGCCTTGAATTCCTTGGAGGAAAGGTGGAATATGAATGTAATAAAAGGGTGCTTTTTATTACATAGTCTTTGCCCAGAACTGAACCACTTCAGGCTGCTGACGGGGGAGCTACGCACTGAAATGCTCTCAGCTTGAAACTGAGCATTCCAGGTTGCAGTCTGGGGACTTGCAGTCCTGCAGTGGACTACACTGCAGGGCCCTTCTAAACACCAGGAGCTTGCACAGCGAATCGAATGGCTGAGCCTTCCCATGCAAAATTGTGTTGACTCCGGCCAGCAGCTGTCCTGCCGGCTGCAGAGGCTTCCTACAGAGGGTGCAGGATCTCGAATTGGTGGCCCTGTGCATGAAGGAGGCATGCTTGGCACTTGCGAATCTCCTGCAGCTCCTGCTCTCATTTACTTCCTGTTCAGTGGTGGCTTCAGTTGCCAAGGAAGGTGGCGCCCACTTTTTCCACCTCAAGGACAGCTTGGGAGATCTTTGTCCAGGAGGAGACAGGAACCAAGAAGAATAGGCAGTGCTAAGGGTTGTGAGGATAAGAAAGGCCCATCGCTTAGTGGCAGAGACCCTGTGTTGCTCCCGGAAGGTCCAATCGTGGGCATCTCCAGGGAGGCCTGGGAAAACGCCTGCCTGAAACCTCGGAGAGCCATCGCTTGTCTGCTGCTGTCAGTAACATCGGGCTAGAGGGACTCAGTCTCCGGCAGCTTCCTGCGTCTCCCAGTAAATTCAGGAAGGTGCGACTGGTGTAGGCTAGCCAAGATTCCCCAGAAGTAGATGCGCCACTGGGCAGCCTTTGCAAGGTGGCTCCCTGCAGATGTCCTGGACTGCAGCTCCCATCTGCAGCACACCTGCGGGGAGAGGGCTGCCAGAGGCCCTCGTGCCTTGTGACTGGGCCACGGGGAGACCCTTGGCCTGCTGCAGCCATGCACCAGTATGGCATCCACTGAGCGCCCTCTTCCCCGGCAGGCCTGTCCACGACGCCGTGGCGAATGACAACCTGGAAACCCTGTGGCTCCTGCTTTCTTATGGTGCTGATCCCACCTTGGCCACGTATTCAGGGCAGACGGCCTTGAAACTGGCCAGCAGCGAGGTGATGAAAACCTTCCTGACGGGTAAGCCTCCTTTTTGTCAAAGGCACAGCAGCGGGGTGGGGGGGGGGCGGGTAGCTCTGGACCGCTCTTCCATGCGGGTGGGCAACCCATGGCCCTCCAGAAGTCTGGGCCTCCAGCTCCCATAAGACTTGGCCATCACAGCAGATGGCAGGGAAAGGTGGGCATTTCCATGCTGGAACGGGGAATCTTCATGGAGGAAAAGTGCCCAGTTTCCTGGAGGGACTTTGCTTCTGGCAAGGTGGTCACCTGCCGCATCATAAGGCTGGCTCCAAGGTGTCGTTTCCTTGAGGGAGGCTGTTGCTTGGATTTATGTGGGAGGGACGCATCTAGGACATGTGGGATTTTGCAGGAAGGAACCACAAGCAGGGAGCTGCAAGTCTTGCTCCAAGGAACTTGCTTGCCAAATCGATGAGAGTGAATCATTGCAACATCATTTTCTTTCCTTTCTGCAGGAGACTCTGCTCAGCCTTCTCCAACCTGGCACTCTCCAGGCATGCTGAGCTGCAAATCCAAGCAGCCTCCAGCCATGCATCAGGAGGGTGCCAGGCTGGGGAAGTCTGCTAAAAGGGAGGTTTTCCTGATCTTGTCCACCATGGTCCTTGGCTTATTTGTTCGTGTTATCTTGTTGCAGATTACCTCTTGGATCTGCAGGGTCGAGCTGATGGAGACCCCCAAACTGCCTGGGATTTCTACAGCAGCTCTGTTCTAGGTGAGGAGAGATGCGCGCAGGGCACAGGTTTTATTTATTTAGTTAGTTATTTAAAACATTCCTATGCCGCCCCCATCGCAACAAAGCCTCGGGGTGGCTCACAACAGTGAGAGTTTTATCTCACTCTCCAGCATGAGAAACAGCAGAACTGATGGACGTCCTTCCACCCTGGGGCAGGGGTGGGTTGCAGGAGGCTTGGAGCACGAGAACAGGGACCAGGAGATTAATACCTTGCTGTTTCGTCACTGTCCGAGTCTCTTGCTCCAAAACTTACTCCTGCAGCCTAATCACTCGGAAAGGCAGTGATCAGTAACCATTAAACTCACCAGCAGAAAGCTTAGTGGTACATCCCAACCCAGTGCCTGAATTTGCTCCTCCCAAACACAAAGCCAACTTCAGACCCTGGCTAGGGGAGGGGTAAACCAGAAGTCTGCCTGTATGTGCAGCTATCCTTTTTTGAGTGTTGCTGTTTGCTTCAAACGTTCCCAATTACTGAAGCAGTGAAGCAGGAGCAATTGGGACCGTGTTCACTGACAAACAGCAAAGATTCCTGGCTTCCTGTTCCCTTGCATCAAGCCTCCTAATCTACTAGGCTGGAAGGAGATCAAGGAAGGCTTGGAAGAAGGCGATCTGGAGAATTTGGTTGCCTTCTGAGCGGTTTTACAAGGGCAGCATTCGTAGTCACCCCTTCCTGTGACGTTGTTCCCATGCCGGCTGCATTGTCAGCTTAGCTCCCTCAGGCTTTGACAGAGCGCTGAGCCATGGAGAGCCAGCTCTGGGGATGGATGCCTCTTGCCGTCCCTTGCTCCGACCTTCTGGCCACGCTCACTTGGGAAAAGAGATTCTGAGTGCTTCTGAGCAATGGGGGGAGCAGGGTGCCTTGCCTCGGGAAGGATCCCTGGCAAGGGGCTCTTGGGCTGCGCACACTTTGCACGGAAGGGCAGGCAGCTAGATTTTCCCTCTATCCAGAAGGGACCGTAAACTTTCCATGGCCTGTAATACAAATCAGACAAACGAACACGTCTGCATAATCAGCCTTCCTTTGTATACATTCCTTGCATCTGTTCGGAATTTTTGGTGTCGCTTTTCCTCTGGTGTGCAAGTCCCGTGGCCAGCTAAAGAGCCCCTCCGTCCCCTGGACGTTGCTCGCATGCTTTGTGGTGCTCCTCCAGCCTCAAGGGCTAGCGACCTGGCGCGTGGTTTAGCCAGCCACGTAGCTCAGCCCGAAGCGCCCCGTCCTGCTCCCCGCCTGTGCTTCCCCGTGCTGCTGCCCGGATAGCAGCGCCCGCGGCCCCTGTGCGGCCTCTGAAGGCAGGCGGTGCGTCGTCGCTGGCCGCTGCTGGCTTTTGCTCCAGGCTGGGCTTCCGCCGCAGCCAGTGGTGGGGTTGCCATGGCGATGGCTGACTGCCCAGCGAGTGAACCGGGCCCAGGCAGGCCGAGGGAGCCAGGCCGCCCGCACGGAGCTCCTCCGGGGGCCCTGGGGCGGTTCCCCTCCCTCACCTGCCCCTCCCGCCTGTCCTGTGCCCCTTCTCGCAGAGGGGAGAGACGAGATCGGCTGTGACCTCCTGCTCAACCCGCCCGGGAGCTCCGATCCAGAGGAGGACGAGGAGCAGGAGTCGGACTGCTTCCTGTTTGAGTTCTCCGACAAGCAGCAGCTCCCCTGCTACAACCTGCAAGTGTCTGTCTCGCGGGGGTGAGTCGTGGCGCCCAGAGCCAGGCCCTTCTGGGGGGCCGCGCAGCGCGGGGGGAGGGCCGGTGGGGCCGAGGGCAGGGGCACAAGCCGGCCGGGGACAAAGGAGCAGCCTGGGGGGCCTTGGTGAGCTGGCTGAGGAGCGCCCCTCTCCCTCGCCTCCTCCGCAGGCTCGCACGGGGCGGCAGGGCCTCAGCAGCCGCTTGGGGAAGGGGCCGTTTGGACGGCCCGCCGGGGCAAGTGGCAGGCTGGCAAGCCGGGGGAGGCAGAGGGGCGCAGGGGCGGGCTTCGTGTGGGCTGGACCGGCGCCGCACGGGAGGCTCGCTTGGCATCCCGAGGGAGCACCGAGCTGGTTCCCGAAGAGCTGCGCGTGTGGCGCGGAGTCGGCCTCTGCAAAGCCACAGCTCTGAGCCGCAGCCGCGGAGACCCTGTGACTCCCCATACAGGCCCCCAGGCAAGCCTGCCGTGGGGCAGGGTGGTCTGCTGGGCACAGTTCATGTTACGTTTGCTAGGCAGAAGCCAGGAGGGGGCAGGCAGGAAGAGCCGCGTCGCAGGCAGACTGAAATAAGAAGGCCCCCCGGCGCTAAGGCTGTGGGGAACGTGGTCTCACTTGGCTGTGTGAATCAGAGCACAAACGGTTTTCTGGCAGAGAGTGCACAGAGCCGAGGTTTCCACTTCTCTAGACTGGGGGGTGGGGGGGACTTGCTTTTGTCAAGCTGAGGGGGGTAAAACGGGCATGAAGAGCATACCCCCAGCCCGGTGACCGCATTGCCTCTCTCCCCCGTCCTCAGGCCCTGCAACTGGTTCCTCTTCTCAGACGTGCTGAAGCGGCTGAAGCTCTCCTCCCGCATCTTCCAGGCCCGCTTTCCACACTTCGAGGTGACAACCCTGCCCAAGGCAGAGTTCCAACACCAGGTGTCCCTGAGTCAGGTGCTGGCCCCCGAAGAAATCCAGGAGCACCTGGAGCCCCCCATGGCCCCGGGCGCGGTAGAGACGGTGGAGCTGGTCCGCTACGAGCCGGAGCTGGTCCGGCTGCTGGGCTCAGAGGTGGTCTTTCAGGCCTGGAGCAGCTGACGGGGGGCCGGGACACTTCCTCTGTCGTCACCGGACTGCACTGCGAGGCAATAATATGGACCAGTGGGAAGGCGGCCTTCCCGCAGCCAGCGGCAAGGGGTTCTCCCCACGGCCCCCTTTAACCAACAGGAAGGGCTTGCCCCCTGCCCTGGCTGGGGCGGGGGAGGGCTAGGAAGCGGCCTCTTCCCCCACCCTGGACTCCGTGGCAGGCCTCGTGGCTTCCCGGCCTCTCTGTGGAGCAGCGTCCCCTCTCCCCTGTCCAGCCACCCCCCCAAGCTCTTCCAGAGTATTTATTTAATTAGTATTTAATTTGTGGTGATCCTTTTTTGTTCCTGCTAAGTCTGTATCACTGTGATTGGATGGGGGGGAGGCTTCCGACGGCCACCTGTCCCCGCTGGGATGCGCCGGGGGGCCAGGCCGCCACTTCCCTCTGCTTTCATGACATGGGGAGGTGGAGCGCTCCACGCCATCCCTTCCCCTTGCTTCGAGGGCCCCCGGTTTCTTTTGGGGGGAGGGGCTTTTTTCCGCCCTCTTCCCACTTTCTCCTCTCACACGACGCGGTCTCCTGACGCTCAGCCTGCCGCCACGGAGGGGCTGGCGGGGGCCGCACCCACACAGAGCCAAAGCCATCCAGCGTTCTCGGCCAGCTTCCTCTCCTCCTGCTCTGCCTTCCATCCACCCCCCCTTTTTAAAATCTCCCCTTTGTTCAATCAGTTCAGGTGGCGACAGCGAGGGCGGCCGAAGGCTGCCCGGTTGGAGGACTGGGGGGGGGGCATAGGTGGTACAGTTTTATTGTACAGGTGCTAACAAGGACTGGACAATCTCTTTCCGGCTCCTCCCCTGCACGGGGGGTGGGCAGGCGGGTGTTAACTTTTTTGTTCTTTTGTGTTGTGACCCCCCCCCCTTTCCCACTCAGGGAGTTGCATTTCCTTGCACCTCCTGTCCACCCCTACCCACCCCACTTTCCAGGCAGGTGGCCTCTTCGGGTCACCGAACCTCGGAAAAAGCAAACAGTTCTCTCTTTTACGCCCAGGCTTTCGGGCCTTTGGAGTGTGTGTTCCGGCTGCTGTTTTTTTTTTTTTGTTTTTTGTTTTTTTTTCTTTTCTTTCTGATTTGTTTTCTCCCTAAGCAACGCTTTGGTGTCAAAAACACTTATGTACAGAAAAACCTGCATCAGGGCTGCTGCCTCCTGCCTCGTCTTTTCGCGGGAGGACTTGCGTCGCTTTGCCGGAGGTGGAGGAACGATCGCCGCTCAGGGGCCAGAATGGGCCTCTTCCACCCGCTTTGTCAGCGAGGCTGAAAGTGGAGGCTGAAGCCCCACAAATGCTGCCCGCTCGCTGTGTCAAACCCTTTCGCGGGGGGACCTCTGGCATTTAGGGATGTCGCGGATGCAGTGCCTTGCTCTGTTCCTTCTTGGGACCAAGCACCTGCGAGTCGAGAGAGACCGACAAATGGGAAGGACGAGGTGTGGTGATGCCAGAAAGGGGGGTACAGAGCAGCAACCTTAGAGCAGAAGTCTTGTTGCCCTGCCTCTGGTCACAAAGCTTTGCCTTCTGCCTCCCTTTAAGTGGAGCGCTACCTCCGTTAGCCATTGTGCTTTGCTGGCAGATGGGTGTGTGCATGTGAGAGAGTGTGATTCCAAGTGAGAGAAATGGGGGGGGGGGGGAGACTGGAGCAGGGGAAACCCCCCTCCATAGTGTTATCCCAATTTGGGTTTTATTTTTTGTTTGTTTTACAAGGCAAGATATCGAAGCTTTCCCTAACTTCTTGCCCTACAGATGTTTCGGTCTACAAGACCTATCAGACACAACCTGCACAGCTAGTGGCTGGGGATGGTGGGAGCTGTAGTTGAACAACAGCCAGAGGGGCACTCTCTGCCTTGGCATGTGATTTTCTTCCCTCATCCTACCACCACCCACATTTTTTTCAATCGGTACCAGAGAAATCATCAGTTGGTAGGGCAGTCTGCCATTCAGTCGTCGAGTGTTGTTTTTACACACATGGACTGGGCTTGTGTTGGAAGGAACCACGCCGCAGAAAGATCCCCTCGCTCAGTTGCAGCTCGCTCCGGCCGCACTTGAGCCCGTCCTGCGGTCGAAGAAGCCCGCTCTCTCCCACACTGTGCTGCTCTCCGTTGGGCTATTCTGAAGTGGGATTACGCAGCGGGGAGCCACGGACGTGGACCTGGCATTGCGGTGCGCTTGCGGCGCTCTCTCCGAGGCCAGTGCCACATGCAGACAATGGCGGGGAGCATCGCTCTTGTGCTGGATTGCAGCAGAGGCCAAACACGCCCTGCGCTGCTGCCGCCGCCTCTGGAAAATCCCTGAGGGAAGACGGAGACGCCGCCGCACTTTCCCCACCCGGCTCTCCATGGAGAAAAGAAGGGGCAGTGTCTCCTCCGGGTTGCTGGGGCTTCGCGGGAGGAGGCAGTGCCGAGGGGCTGCCATGGCCTGTTCTGTTACCATCCCCTTTTCTTCCAGAGGGGAGGGAGGGAGAGCCAGTTTCTCTCCTTGGAGCAGAGCTTTGCCTGGAAACATGAACTTGCTTGCCTGACCGAGGGAAGGAGGGAGGGAGGGAGGGAGGGGCATGTGCATCGGGCAAGCCGGTAAATTTCTGCAACTCCTCAAATCACCCCAGCTTTTTACTCTTAAGAGCCTGTTTCAGGGGAAGCTGCTACACTGACCCAAGGAAGATGCCTGGCTAGACGCCTGCACATGGAAGACGCTTGCTGTATGATGCCTGCATCCCACTGGCCTGCTTTGCTTTGTGACACTCAGCACCGTCTCCCCTAACCTGTTCTCCAGGTGTTTGGGCTACAAGTTGCAGCAATCCTGGCTTGGCTGGGATGCAACTATAGCCTAGAGCACCAAGCTGGGGAGCACTGGTTTAGTGTGGCACTCGTTCCTGATCCAAACTGGTGCACTGGTGTGCCTTAGCAGTCTCCCAGGTGAGCCGGGGGCCACCTGGAAGTACTGCTGAACAAAGCCCTGGAAAGGTAAACGCCGACTCCAGCCTGGACCAGCAGTTGTTGGCTGTTCATGGGAACAAGCGGGCATGATCCAACTCATAAGGCAAGAGTGGGGAATGACCAGCCAACTTCCTCCCACTCTCATCCTTACTGGCATTCCCACTGGGGGGGCGGTGGCTCGCCAGGAGTGGGTGACGCTCGCTCCAGGAGGAGGCCTGCACATCCTTGCAGACACCAGAAGGAAGGGTGTTCGCTCCCCGTGCCAGAGCTGCAAGAGGCTCCATGGACTTTTAACAAGGTAGCGGCTGGATTTGACATCAGCTGTGAGAAGGGGGCTTTCTGCTGCACGACTGAGTAAAGTCCCACGGAGGAACGAAACCAGGCCTGCCCTCGATGTTGTTAATTTCCAAACATGGCCTCCCACTGTGAAGAGAGGTCCTTTAATTCTGCCCATGCCGCTCACTGTCACGGCTTTCCAGTGGGAAGGTGCCTGAGCAGCTTTCACGGTTACACCAGAACTAGACTTCTTACACCACACTCAGGCAAACTTGGAGCTTCACAACTTTTGTGGAAATGGCTCCAGTGTAATTCCCCACTAATTGCTGCCTTCCACCAGGGGCATCGCTAGGCACTTGAAAGATTCGGAGCCCGCAGGGCACAAATCTGCATGTACTAATTGCTAGCTCTGTATGCAGATGTGGAAAAAGAGGAATGTGTATACATTTCACAGAAGGCAAAGCCAGCCAATTAATTTCTCATCCCACCCATCATTAAAAATACTCTCCATCGATAAGCAGCATGAGCGGGATGATTCCAAACCAGTAAGAAAGGGGTTTGCCCAAGTTGGCTAAATAGTTGCTCAAGGGAAAAGGGCATTTTGCAGCATGTGTGGAGAGGAGAAACGCTAACTCCTTTTCTAAGCCGCAGTCTCCCTCGAAAACAGGTCCCCGCATGCTAACTAAACTGGGCGAAAGAGCCTTCCATTGGCACCGATGGACACTCATCAGAAAGACATCGGATCCACTTAATTTACCTGGAGTAGGGCCTGGGTCTCTACATGGCTAGGGGTACAGGGAATGAGGAACAGGTGGCAGATTGCTTAGAACCCACTGAAGGGGCTGGTTGACATGGTGACACTCCGTTCTCTCCGTCTGCTGAACTGATGGAAGAAAGAATTCTGGTTTCTAAGCAGGAAGCAGCCACGGCCAACCCATCCTTAACTGTCACCCGCTGAAAGCAGAGACGTTTGTTCACGTACCCACAGACCCCATCGATAAGTTAGACATCAATCTGGTTTAATTCATGGTGCAAAGAGTGCTCAGAGCCATTCCAGACATTCACACAGTATGGGGAAGGGGAGAACTGTCGGACAAAGGACCCCCGCACCCCGCACCCCCGTCCCCTCCGGTCTCCAAATGCACCCCAGTGTTGGGGTTGGGCACGTTCAGTCCTCGTGGATGTTGAAGAGTTTGGCAACTTCGTTGAGGTCCGTGTGCTCTTCCCCATCCTTGATGATCTGCAGGAGAAAGCAGAGCGCTAGTGGTTCGCCTGGCAAAGAGCGGCTTCTGCCACCGTGTGGCTACGCCCGCTCAGCTGAAGCAGCCTTCCCCAACCCGGTTCTTCCCGATACGAACAACTTCAGCTCCCGGGATTCCTCGCCCTTGGCTATGCTGGCAGGAGCTACTGGCAACTGAAGTCCCAAGCCTCAGATTTATGCCCACCTGGCCCTAAAGCACAGCTCACCGCAGCCGACGCCGTTTTGCTTCATGGCATCATTTCGTGTGGTCCAAAAGATGATCTTAATGCAGCCACAGAAAAGAGGTTATCCCAACACCTTCAGTGCTGCGACACCTTCCCCCCCTGGCGCTACCCAGTGCATTAGACTGCCATTCCCAGTATCCCAGTATGACCAGCACAGGTAGAGGGCATTACAGAAAAGAATGGAAAACCCAATTCAAAACTTCACTTGCATTCGCCTATGAATGGATTTCCTCAATCGTCACTCATAGTCCCCAGCTCAGCTACAATCATTGCACTGGACTTGGCTGTAATGAGGGAGCAACGGGGACGGAGCATGGAGACAAAGAACAGGGAGGCTCTACAAGCACTGCAATTACTGCTCACAGCGGAGATCAGACACAAGGACGCTCGGCAGAGTGGGGGGAATTACTCATCCACTCCAAGTGCTGTTTAGACCTTGACGAGAATCGCCGTTCGGTCACAGCCTCCAGACGCTCCATCTGGCACTGCATTTCGGCCGCTGACTCGATGCCCCACAAACCTACTTTTCAATCTCCTTGTGGCAGCGCTCCAGTTACTGCCTTTTGGGGTGTATGTATGAAACCCTTCCTAAAAGTCATCCATTTTTACTAACTTGGATGGAACGCCCCGTTGCCATGAGTTCCATGCCCTGCATCACTTCAAGAATCATTTCCCCAAAACGGCCCAATTCCTTGCTCCCTTAAGCTGCAAGATACCGAAGCAGAAAATGCACTGGGACACGAGCCTCCCTCCAACCAGAGGGCTGGATGCTCTTGATTCCTGTGCGAATGACTTGATTCTGGAGGAATCTTCAACGTCATGGTGACCGCAGGAGGTCCAGGACCTGCCCCACACCCCGAGGGCCGGTTCTGACCCCAGGACACATGCTGACCTTTCGAGCGACTGGCATCCGGTTGAAGATGTTCCACAGCACGATGCCCACCACCACCTTATCCCTGAGGTAGAAAATGACTCCTTTCCCATAGTCCTCTCCTTGTTCAGGAGCCTGCAAGCTGGAAGGTGAGGCGGCCGAAACCTTGAGTTCCGATGCTTCCGTTTCGGTTTCACTCTCGGAGCGTATTCCAGTTCCTAGAGGAGCGTACACAAGCTGGTCAAAGCCCTGTACAGAGCCTGTGTTTCCTTGGCCTCACTGATGGTATAAGCCGTAAATATGAAAACGCAAGGACTCATCACGACAATCCGCGTGGGCACACCCAAATGGAGGCTCCAGGAAGGCAGGCCATGGTCCTACTGTTCCATACAAACAAACCTGTTCTAGGAGATTTTGTCTCTGCCAGAAGCAGGTCTTTTGTAAGACTTGTAGGTTTTAACAGTCCATTCCCGGGACCAAGCTGTTGCAAAGTAGTTTGCATTATACAGGCAGAGTTCACAACCACATGTTTTGCTGAGAAAACTCGTTCCCTCCTGCCCCACGGACTAGGATGCCCACCCAGTCCAAGGGAGAGGAGCCAAGTGCCTCTTCCCACCCTTCTCACCCTTCTTCTGTGGAGGCACCAGCAGCCCAAGGCCCCACCACAGAACAGTTATGGACACGTCTTACCTGACTGCTCTGTTGCTGATTTTGGGGTGTCCTTTGCGGTTGCTTTAGCAAAGACCCCCACTGTGGGCAGGCTGCTGTCTACCAGGCCGATGGCTTCATAGCCAACATCTGGACCCAGATCACTCCTAAGAGGGCCACACAAATACGGTTGTTAGGCTTGTGCAGAGATTATGGCAGTCTGCTATTTTTGTTCGAAGCATGAAGACGTTAATGGCCATCAAACAGAAAATGATGCTGACATAAACACTCTGAATCTTGCTACAACAGCCAGGGAATTATTTTGGGAGCCGATACACCCATCTCAGCACCAGAGAGACAAAAGGCAATCAGTATTTTGGGGTGTGCTTCCCTCTGATGCTAGGAAAAGCCAAATCCTGCCACAGGTATGTATTACGCAGGCCAGGACCAGGGCAGAGCACCCACGTCACGTGCAGACGCCCCAGGTGTGACCCTGGCATCTGCAGGCAGGAGCACGGTGAGCAGGTGCGCTGAATTACAGGCCTTTCCAGTGCAAGGAGGGGCCATTCGCGGCCCCCCAAACGTCTTGGGCTACCACCTCCATCAGCCCCAGCCGATGGTGAGGGGAGCTGCAGGGCAAAACCGGGAGAGGGTCTGCACGTGGCTGTTCAAGGGAAGTGGGTTCAAACTGGGCAAGGCTGGGTGGGCCAGGAGGGTGTGCATTACCAGAACATGGACTGGTGCCAGTAAGGCTTGGCTGCTCCCGTCATGTTTTCTCCTGCCAGTCTGCCGCTCACAACTGCATGATCGTGGTGCTCCACACGCCGCCTGCCTAGCTTGATGTCATAGAAGCACGCCGCGTCCCCAGCCTGAGGAGGAATGCAAGCACACAAAGCCAAGTGAGGCCTGCCCTGGGACAGGAGGGGAAAGATCACCCACGGGACACCTGTCAGCTCTCCCGGAAACACGCGGTGTCACTGTGGGCCTCCGACTGGGGACAGAATCATAGGAGGCTTGTGGGGTTTGAGGAATGCAGAAGCAAAGATGGGAGACGGGCTTCTTGGAGATGAGAAGGGCTGAATGAAGCTACCGCATCTCCAGACCTGGCTAACAGGAACCACAGTGGGGGAGCTGTAGAGTTCGTCAGCCGTTAGGAGAAAAATACCTGAACCTAATTTGTTGCTGCGGGAGGGTTTGGGGAAAAGATGGCATCCACCATGAGGACTAGAAGCTTAGCCTCTCCACCAAATGGGATCCCAAAGTGTGCCCATGGGAGCCACCAGATTCTGCAGTAGCAGCCATACATAGTCCAAGGCTTCTACCCCTAATCCGGCACGCTTGAACGCGGCTTCTCTCATACAGGGGACAGGAAGCTTTCATATATGCCCTCAGGCAGCTCAAGCCAGTGCAAGGAAATTCCATGCCACAGGACTCTCCACCCGCACCTGCCCACTTACCACCCAGATATTGGAGCGGGCCTGCAGCTCGGCATTCACTCGGAAGCCCCCGAAGTCAGAGTCCACCTCCAGGCCCGCAGACTTGGCCAGCTCCACATTAGGCTCCAAGCCCACTGCCGCCACAATGTGATCTGTCTCCACCTGAGCGGCAAAACAGCACCAGCTGACCAGGCCGTGCTTTATCGACACGGCACTGCCGAGATGCGGGATGCCGCGCAAGGCGCAAGACGGCAGGCTCCTGCCTCAAAGAGCTCGCAGTCTGAAACCCGACGCGGTGAAGGCAGAGCAAGGGGAGTGAAAAGGAAGCCGGAGGAAGGAGACGCACTGATTTCACAGAGGCACTTTTGAAAAACAAGCCTATTTCTAAACCATCCTCCCACCTTCACTTGCTTACAGCAGGGCAGACCTCCCTAACCCAAGTCCCTCCACCTCTCTGGGCCTCCTGCTCCCGAACGCCCTCGCTAGCACGGCTGGTAAACAGCCAGAGGGCTGGGGAAGGTGGCTCAGCCGCATCACGGAGACTAGGACGGGCCCCTTCCGTGCACCTTTCCCAGCCTCCCGCCCCGGCAAAGGCAGACAGAGCCACCTCCCTGCTGCCGGCTACTCACTTTCCTTCCGTCCTTCAGCTGTATCAGCAGCCGGTTGCCAGCAACAGACACGGACTTCACCACAGCATTGGGCATCACATTCACCCCCTCTGAAAGCAGACACAGGGAAGAGCGACGTGGCGGGGCAGCCGGCAACCCCGCTTCCCCACGCTCTGGGCCTGCAGGTCCCTGTGCTGCCTCAGTGGTGCCGGGCCACTGGCCCCTGCAGACCGGTGGTCGCTGGAGCCTGGGGGGCTGGATGCTCATGGACACAGCTCTCCAGGCTTCCGGAAAGGGATCGAGGAAAAGCTGCCCTGCGGCAGGCAGAGGCCACGTGGTGGCGGCAATCCTGTAGGCTTGTGTAGGCTTCGCTCCCTGCAGAGTCATTAAAAGGATTAAACAGGGAGGAGAGCGGAGGGTGTAGCAACACCATCCGCTTCAGCCAACAAGCGGAACAATTTACGGGACAGGCTGACCCACATCGAGGGGCCAAGCAGCTGCTGCTCCTGGCACTTGCTGGCTCTGCACTCCCAAACTCGTGCAAAGGGGGGCCCCTACATTGCTTTTCTGAACCTCTCGGGCTCAAAATCTGCTTGCTTTCCTGCTTGCCCACTGCTCCTTTTTCAAACATTCACATGGTGCCTAGAAAGCATTTCAGCACTTTACAGATAAATAACCAAGCACGGCGGTTTGGGATGGGGCTGCCGGCAGCAACTACAGTGCAGCAGAGAGGAGGAGGGACAGACAGACATCTCTGGGCAGCACTACTAGCAGACAGGTGAGGCTTGGCTGGTGAGCTGGGAAGCAGGCCAGGAAGTTGCCCGTAAAAGGGGAGATCTGTGGTTGCAAAAACCGGAGCGGAGCTCAAAGGAGTCGTGCATGAGGAGAGCCAGCCAGCCATTGGAGAAGTCCTCCTGGACCACGGGCCACCAAGTCTGGCATTCTGGTTGCAGTGGCCAGCAAGCTGCCTGCAGGGAAACCATAAGCAGGACGTGAGCAAACAGCCCCCTCACACCCACCTGGCCGGTGACTGGGGCATACAGACCTCTGCCTCTCTTCCTGGAGGCAGCATTTGGCCATCGGGACTACTAGTCAGATAGCCTCCTCCTCCAGGAATCTGCCCGATCCCTTTTGAAGCCATCCAAATATGTGGCCATCACGACACCACCTTATCGTGCTTATTCCACAGTTGAACTATGCCCAGGAGAGGCTGCAGTAGGAGCTACAGCGGATTTCTCCAACAGGAACGCCTCTGGCTGCACTGGACCGCAAGGGCCATCACTCCCAGCTAGTATGGCCACTGCGCAGTGGGCACCCAACGCATCCAGAGGGTCCCGTGTTCAGAAAAGGCTGAGCTACAGCAAGAAGGGTGTATGAGGCTGTGCCGGAGAACAGAAAGGGTGCCGAGGGAAGCCAGGAGGTTTGGAGGCGAGGGCAGCAGGACTGCACTGCAGGAACAGCAGAACCGGACAATTTCAAAGAGGTGGAAGAACGTGCCTGCACCATGCCTTTGGATGCTGGGCTTTCAAGCCTCGGCTGCGCCTCCTGGAAGTGAGCTGAGAAGCGGGCTGGTCGCAGAATGGCCACGAACAGAGACGACTGTTGAGACTGCTGCCAAGTGAACCATCCTTCACAGGAGACGCGGCAGCTTCAACCGAGTTGCGGCAGCGAAGCACGCAGGCCGAAGTGCCTCGGGCTGCTCAGGAGTGGCAGGGAAGGAGGGGGGGCTTACCTTGCATGACTTTGTTGGTGGTCCAGTTGCTCAGGTACTCGGGAAGCACCTTGCCCATGTTGCCGTTCTCCGGGAAGAGCTGGATCACCTCTAGTCCCCTTGACTGCGCTGCAACGGGGAGCAGAGAAGTGGGGGCCCGTCTGCATTTCTTTTGGGCGGAACGCGAAAGCAGGGTGTGCAAGGAATCAGTTTGGGGTGGGGATCTGCTGGATTCCCTGAACTCTGGTCTGCTTTACAGGTGCCCAGGGTCCAAGTTCCTGGGGAGCACTCCCAGAAGGGTGCGCACCGAGGACTGAACTCTACGCACTGCGCAGACAGCGCCCCTCTTCTGCACCCAGCACTGCCGCTGCCAGCCAGCTCCACTGGGTGGGCAGGAAGGCTGGTTGCTGGGAACGCGCCTGCCGTGCAGTTGCAGTGAGAGCCTTCAGACTTCCTTCTGGCTCGGGTCACTTTGCAGACTGAGCGGGAGAGGAAGGCTGCAGGTGCGAGAGGGAGGGAATCCAAATGGCGTTGTCCCAACCCCTTTGACACCAGAACATCTGAGTGCCTGCATATAAACCTGCCCGGGCTTTAAGTTCTGCTTCTGAGAACTCAAATGCCCCTTTCTCATCGGTGAGGCAGCTGGAAAAGGGCCTTCCTTGCAGGAGTGCACTTTGGGGAACAGCCTCCCCTGACATGTGCCGGTCACACTGTCATTGTGACCTTCTCGGTGTCAGATCAAGGCATGGCTCCAAGCATCCAGGAGATGACTCCCTCTCACTTTTCCTATTTGCAGAGAGGCTGTGGGTGCCACATCTCTTCGGGCTGACGGTGCAGCTTTTTATTGTGGTGCAGCTTCCTGAAGCTGCCACTAATTTGGTTTCTTTGTTTTTACAATTACACAATTAAGTTATCATGGCTTTTACTGTTTACAGTCAGCTACCTTGGGAATGAAAGGCTGAGCCAAGGAATATAAATATTTAACAGATGTACACACTGGGCCAGAACAGGGAATGCATACAATCCAGTTGAACTTAAAATATTCTCAAATAGAGGCAGGCTTCCCAGGGACTGGTACCAACAGCACACTCCGCGCCTGAGGCTTCAGCAAGGGCCATAAGTGCTGAGTTTCCAGAAGGGCAGCAATTCTGCATTCTGAAAAAAGTCCCTGACACACAGGACTGCATTCAATATGAAAAATAATCAAGGCGATACTGTCACCTAAAAGGTCAAACTCTCTTCTTGCTAATGCCAGAGTGTAGGACACGGAATAATCAATTCAAGTTGCGACAACCCAGATTCAGGCTGGACATCAGGAAAAGCTTCCTCACTGTCAGAGCAATACGATAGTGGAACCAGCTGCCTAGAAAGGGGGTGGGCTCTCCCACACTGGAAACATTCAAGGTGAAACTGGAGAGCCATCTGAGTGGAATGGTGTAAATTGGTGTCCTGCAACAGCAGGGGATTGGACCTGATGGTCTTCTTGGCCCCTTCCAGCTCTACTATTCTATGATGCTATGAATCACACAATACCAACACAAGACAACTTGTGACAGCCACACCTCAGGCACTGAGCACCCCATGCACGATTTTTGCTGTCCTCCATGGCAAGTCAGGCAGAGAGCAAGAACGACTTAGCCGTGATGGCAGAGGGAGCCTTCAGATCCAGGACTCACACACCCAGGCCCTACAAGTTCCTGGTTTTCCCATCAGTCAGTCAGACTCACCTTTTCGCCCCAAAGCACAGGCCAACTCACTTCCCAGGAAACCTCCGCCAATGATAGTGATCGACTTGACTTCTCTGGACATTTTCTCCAATGAGCGGAAATCTTCAATCTGCAAAGAAACAGCAGTCCATTTCATTTGATACTCTTGGTGCATTTAGCAGTCACGTTTTGCATTCGAACCAGAAGGCTGCTGGGGGCAAGCAGAAGGGCTAGGAGCCAGTTCTCCTTCGTGTATGTTTGCAGGGGCCAAGAAGCCCACAGAAAACCTGCCATTCACCCCGAGGGTAGACATCCTTTCCATCATTTTAAAACAGTAATAACTACTCCCATTTACTTTCCAAAGATGTCCAACACAGCTAAAAAGCATAGTAAATGTATCAGAATAATAAACAATATGATAAATTATGGAACAATAAAATCAATAGCCTTGTAATTTAAATTTACACATGTATTTTCTTAAGTTAGCAGACCTCTTAAGAAGTGTAAGCTTAGCAGACTGGCTGGTGGATGAGCCTTTCAGAAAGATGCCCGCTGAGCATTACCTTCCGGAACAAAGTGAGCTTCTTTTGCACCTCTTTGCCCCCTCTTTCGATCACGGGAAGATTCCTTGGAGAGCCACCTGAGGGCAGAACACAGGGGCCAAGATCATGTCCACACTTAAACTGGGCGTCCCCACCAACCCCTCGGCAAGGCAAACCAGGCTCGGGTGGGCACCCGCCAGGGACCCAACCCAGCAGGGAGGGGCCCGTGAAGAAGGGCCCTTGGATTTGTGCCTCCTCTTCGCCAGGGCAGCCTGCCTGCTCACCCGCTGTGGTCTGCCTGGGCCATGATGGTGAGGAAGAGAAGAGGCGACTTGCCGCCTGCGTGCTCACGGCCTCTCTGCCGGTCAAGGGCACAGGCAGGAGCAATGAAAAAAGGGGCAGGAACGGGAGCAGCCGGCAGTGGCGGTGGTGAGCAGGCGGATTCACCGAGGGCATCTGGCCCAAGGGCCCTAAGAAACCTCAAGCCGGCACTGCCAGGAGACCAAGGAGAAGAAGAAACCTCCCAACACTCACCTGTGGCGATTAAGCATTTGTCATAGGAGATCTGCGTGCCGTTGTCGAGCGTCACCACATTGCCCCTGACGTCCATGTGGACCACCTGCAAGCCATCGCGCGTGAGGCCACTTCCTACATTCCAGGCCTAAGCGTGAGCTCAGGGGCCACCTGGCATTTTTGTCTGCCATTAGCTTGCAGACGGGTTCGGTGGGCAGACCTCGGGGGTCTCACAAAATAGAAAGCCTGCGGCCCACCCGGACTGGCAGCAGCACCCAGGGCCCCACCAGGGCTCTGCTCAGCCCTCTCCAACATGCCCAGATGGAACCTGCCCACCCCCCCCGCCTTTGGCTCACAGGCTCCCCAGGGAGGCCGGACCCTCGCCCCAACTCCTGCTGAAGCGGGTTGCCCTGCTGTTACAGATGCTATTTCATCTGCTCGATTTTTACGAGGACATGCTTTTCTCATTGATTGTTATTTTTTTGTTTTAAACAGCCACGGATTTTTAATTTATTTACCTGGAAGACAGGATTGAAAACCCTACGTAACTGAACCCAGGCTGTATTTCTGTTCTCATTCATCAACGGGCCACAGGACTGATGTGACAGGTAAACTCGACATCACACTCACCTTCCTTCCAGCGAGGACGGCCACTCCACCATTCTCTATGTGAGGCAGGTCGCGAGGAGAGACATAGAAAGACTGTGGCTGGAAATAAATACTGCAGAGGGTGGGTGGGTAGAAAGGGCAATGAAACAGAAAGAGATGACCCAGTGTAAGTGGCCATTACCTCAGGGCAGGGCCGTGAAGGCTTTTTTCTGCTGACGGGGGCCCGTGCCTTCAGGAGCAGCTGATGGGGGCACGGCCAACCTGCCTGCCCTGACCTCCTGCTTGTACACTTAATGCTGTGCTTTTCCAGCTGAAAAGGACACTTGGGAGCTTTAGGGTGCAGGAGCTCAGAAAGAATTAGAAATTCTGAGGAGATAGTGGAAGGAGGGGGTTCAACTGAAAAAGTACGGAGGTCATTTGACCTTGAGCTTTCACCAGGATCACAAGAAACCTCACTGCCAACCCCACTGCTGAATTTTCTGCCACAGTGACAGATGCTGCAAGCAAACAAGGTCCAAGGGGAACACACAGCTTATGTGAGATCAGAATCATGTTCCTGAAAGTGTCCTGGGCATGCAATGCCTTCTCCAAATAAGGTACCTGCTCCCCACACCCCTTTGCTGGCACACTCACTCTATTTTCTCCTGCCACATCACTGCGGCAGCAACCAATCTGGTGGAAACTGCAGTATGGGCTGTTAGGGCCCTGCCTGGTAGGAGCACTGCGGCCGCCTTGATCCCCAGATGTGGTCCACCCCTAGAATACTGTTCCAATCAGCATCGAGCCCAATGGGTACCAAATGCGATGCAGCAGCTCTTTCTCCAGGCACATTGCAGCGCAAGAATCAAATTCAGGCTCTGTCAATGCTCAGTCTTGTGGTGGCGGGGAAAAGAGAAACCAACCTCCGCTCTTTGCCATTCCACTGCTTAAACCGCAGAGTTTCAGTGACGTCTGGATCCTCTGAAAACCAGAGTTCTTTGGAAAGTGGAGGCCGCATGTAGGGAAGTTCTGGATCTTCAGATACAATCAGCACCTGGAATAGGAAGATTAACTTCAGAGTCTCAATCACAAACAGTCAACGGAGTCCAACTGCCGGCACTTACCCTGGGCGGCTGTTGCTTACCCTGGCCCCAGGATCTCGAGCCCGGATGGATCTGGCAGCAGCAAAAGCAGCGGTGCCTCCACCGATGAGTAGGAAAGGGACGTGTGATGGGAATTCGGGGAGAACAGTTGCCTCAGCTTCCAGGGCTGCAAGGAACAGCAGGCAGTGAAGGCATTTCCAAATACACACCTGAGCAAAACCCTCCTTCTTGCTGCACCCAAAAGAGGAGGAGGGAAGACGCAGACGGCTTTGCTCTTTCTGCAGATGCTGCCAATAGCTATACAAGGCACACAGGGAGAGGTTTCAAGTGATCTGAAGCCGATCGCCCGTATTTTCTCATCGGAATCCTTAGGCTGCCCCTCTGAAGTAGGTCGGCACTGCAGATGAGAGTCTACAGCTGACTAAGCCCATCTAGTGAGAATATGGCCAGAGAAGAGATTCAAACTTCCCAATTCACAGCTCAGTCCTCTTTAGCCTCCACTTCTTCCTCCTTGTACCCCAAAATGGAGACAAATGGACGAACTCCACCCTTGTAGGGTTCTTCTTTCCAGCACATGGACTGGCTTATTATTAGCCCGCCGGACAGAAAGAACCCAAATCTTAGCAGCTTCTGTGTGTCTCTCACCTGCTGAGCTCTGGGAGGCGGCATCTGCTTCTGGAAAGAGAGAAGAGGCAATCTGAAAAAATGCCCAGTGCAGGTAAACAGAATACATTCACATCACACAGATCCTGGCAACACAATCACTCTGTGGGGAAACAATCCTCTCAGGCCCCTGAATAACCAAGGAGATCTTTAGAGGCCTGAGGGGACTGTTTAAAGGAGATCTTTAAAGGCCTCCACATAAAGGGCTGTCTTGACCTGGCACCAAAAAGATGGCAAATTCTGTGCCAGGTGTGCTGCAGCAGGGAGGCTGTTGCAAAGATGAGGGGCCACCACAGAAGAGGCCCTCCTCCTTACTGCCACCCTCTGAGCCTCTTGCGAGGTTGGCACTCAGAGGAAGGCCCCTAAGGTTTAGCACAGCGTCCAGGTAGACTGCGCTGGGGTGAGAGGCTCCAGCAGGTACTGCGGCCGTAAGCTGCATAGGGCTTTATAGGCTGAAGATGGGATAGTTGGGTTTCACTGATCGCAA
This sequence comes from Varanus komodoensis, assembly GCF_004798865.1. NCBI lineage: Eukaryota > Metazoa > Chordata > Lepidosauria > Squamata > Varanidae > Varanus > Varanus komodoensis. Next base: position 10,001,100 of record NW_025335549.1, on the reverse strand, counting down.
ATGCAGATAGACGGGGATTTCACCCATCCTTTAATAAGGATTTACCAAAACTCACAATCTATTTCATAAACTGGGCAGAAAGGATTTGAGGTTAAAACAAAAACAAAATTAGAGACGAAACTACCTGGGAATCTCATGGGACACCTCAAATTCCACGCTGGAAGAAAAGCCGGCTATCAGTGTCATGTAATAAATGATGATGATGCCCTAAGAGTATGGGAAGCTGACCTTTAGCAAAACTTCACTGTGGTGCTAAGACTTCTGCCACTGGAAGACGTGCCAGCAGACCTCAGCCTGAGAGCCAGCATCCTAAGGCTGGGTGGGTCGAGAGGAACGTGCGACTGAACTGCACTTCCCCTCAGCCCTGGCGAGGGATATGAGAGTCACGGTCCAGCAATGTCTGGAGGCCACACAGTTCCCATCCCTAACCTGAAGGCTGTCACAGACAGAACATTTTGGAGGACTTCCATTCATAAGTCAGAGACAACTGGCAGCACGCAACAACAATCCTAACGCTGCAAAAGACAGGCCCATTGCAACCTACCTGACGGGGGCTTTGCCTCCTGCTGTGGGTGCTGACCCACGCGCCTGCTCTGTCGCTCTTTATCCTCTCTCAGGGTCTTGTACACCTAAAGCAACGAAAGAGGAGACATTTTGTACGCACGCGTCCCTGGCAAGGGGCAGGGTTCAGCTTTGCAAGCTTTGCATTTTGCATCCACTGGGGGACAGGCTTCCGGTCACCTTGCCTACTCAGGAATGTGTATGCATGCCACGGGCACGAAGCAGAACCCGCACTGCCAGCAGGAATGGGAAAACATCTGCGCAGTGCGGGTCACAAGTCCCGCTTCTGCAGATGTTTTGCTGAAGGCTCCAGGACTTAGGTGTTGAACAACGTTTGGCCAGAGCATCAAACCCCATTTTGGAGAAGCTCTTGAGAGCAGCATTCCAGGGGTTGGCAGGGCAATATCCAAAAGAGCATGACCAAAAATACCAGAGTATTTAGTATAACTCTGTTACTGCTGGTCACTGAGCCTTAGGGGAGCTATTTCAACCTTTCAGAATGAGGTGGGGTGATGGGGAAATGGCACAAGAGCAAAAATGCCTCTTTGGAGAAAAGGGGGTAGAAAAGAAGAATGCGGCACAGCCTTCTGGGCAACCCAGAGGAGCAGGCTGGGATCCCGGGAAGGGAAGAACTGGCTCCTGGGCCTGAACTAGGCCACGCTTTCTATGATGCTAAGTTAAGTGCACTAACACAGAACAGAAAAAGCTGACGGTATTAGCAGGCATTTTAGGATGCGAACTACTGGCAAGTCTGACATAGAATCAGGAACTATTGGCCTCTGGGGACAAATCCAGTTACCCGAAGGTGCCATCAAGCCAGAGGCAGGGTGTTTATGTGGGGTGAGGGCACGTAGCAACCTTCTTGGGGTCTGAAAGCAGGGGCTTGGGCCAGTAACCCTGCAAGCCCTTTCAAAGTCACCTCCAGTTATACTGGCCACTGACTCGAGAGGACTTCGTTTCTTACCAGTATGATGGTTCAAAACCTAATGGCCTAATTCCTCACCGTCCCTCATCCACACACACAAACACAATCAAATCCATGTTAGCACTTAAATGAGCAACTGAATTCTAAAAGCAGAAAATAAAAGGCAGCACACACGGCACCCGAGTAATAAGCCAGCCCAAGTCTATGCACAAAGACTAAATCTTTTAGCAAGAAGTAAAAACTACAGAGGGGACAGAAAAAGAAAGACCCATAGTTTCTAGCAAACACTGAAAGTGGAAGTATGCAAAGCTCTCTCAAGCAAGTAGAAAATGAAAACAGGTGAACTGTGTGCATGTGCAGATATATAGTTCAGGAATAATGGTTTTGTTAAATCCGTTCTGCCTGCGTTTTCCAAACTGGCAGCCATCTTACAGTCCAGCATCCTCTCACTGGTGCAGATTTTTTTTAGCAGGATTTAATCTATTTGCACTAATCCACATTAACTCGAGTGCCTTTGCTGTAAAGTGCATTAATGACTCTGAGAGGTGCTGGAACTCTCCTTAACCAAGTGAGGCATTACTTCCTAGTCAAGGTTCAAGATTCCCACTTGGGGCGTCAGGCACTAGTAAGCCTGTGGAATGGGAACAGATGGGTATGAATCTACTCAGGGAAGGGCTCTTTTCTCACTGGTAACACATACGCTCTGCATGCACAAGATCCCAGATTCAAGCCCTTGTATCTCCAGGTAAGAGAATTTTGGAGAGCGACCTCTAGTCAGAGTAAACAACAACAGATTGACTCAGCATAGGACAACCCCTTATATTCCAATTGGAAATACAGAGAAAATGGGGGAAAGACCACTTTCAACATCTCCCTTTATGTTGCACCCACAACAACCCTTTATGTTGTGAGCCGCCCCGAGGCTTTGTTGCAATGAGGGCAGCATATAAATGTTTTAAATAAAAGAAATAAAATCCTCAGTTTGGAGAATGGAAAGAGTTCCATCCACAAAAACCAAACAGATCAAGTGGAAAACAAAAATACGATGTTATGATATTGCTTTAGAATTCAGTTGCCATAAGGGACAACTTTGTAGCGGGATCAAGTTGTGAGAATTTTATCTGGCACACACGAAAAGACAAACTGCAGTGGAGCTATGCAGCACCATCAACACCCTCCCGGCCCTGGAACCAAATTCAATGGTGAGCATCTTACATAAGCGCCTGCCCCTGCGGCCGCTCCTCCTATAATTAAGAAGTACACTAGGCTGCTGCCGTCCTTTCTGGGAGCACCTGGAGATGTGAGGGATCTAGAAGGGGGTCTGAGATGCGGACACTGCAAAACTGCAGAGGGAGACAGGTGAGGGAAGAAAAGAGGAGAGAGGAAGCAAAGAGCTCTGAGTATTGAAAGAGGACATGGGAGCACACAGATCCTGGGGCGAGCCACCACAGATCTTAGTCGAAACTGCCGCAGCTAGAGGATAGAAGGTATCAACATGATTAAGCTTTGTTCACTGACACTTTTCCAAAGGCCTCCTTTCAGCACTCATTCATTGCAGATTGAGCTTTCTCCACAAAAAAGAAGAAGCCTTGTCCAGAAGGCCTTCCTCTTGGGTAGATGAGGTGCCAGAGAGGCTCAGTTCCATGGCACCCGCTGTTCCGCCAACATTTTCTGCAGAAGAGAAAATCAGGCTGGCCATTGACCTGCTTATCTATCCCACAGCTCCACAGCATTTCCACACGTATTCCCCATATGGAAGGGGAATTTCTGGAATCTGCATGCCATTCATTTTCTAAAATTGAGGGACATCAGATGGCATTCTGGTAGTAACAAGGAAGACCAAGGCGTCTCTGCAGCGAAAGTCATGACTGATGGCTTTGACAGCATTCCCCACCCCTGATGTCTGGAGTCTGCTTAGGGCCACATCCCATTTATGCTGAGTCCCCAGCCCTCTCTTTTAACATCAGCATCTTAGCTGAAGAGCCTACACACAGACCTCTCAGCCAATTACAGGCCAATGCAAGATAACAGGCTGTGGGGCAACCCTTGTTTATCTGTGTCCCAAGTGCCCTTCTGGTGAGATAAGCAAAATGACGAAAAGAGAAAATGTTAGCTCAGAGCCCGGACCAGCTTTGTTTTCTTTAGGGTATTAATATCCCTGTGAGATTTACTGGAGAAGGGGAAAACATAGAGCTACGAACAAAGAAAAGCATTTTTCAAAAGAAGAAAGAAGAACAGCCACTGGGAAGCAAGAATCTGGTCACCCTTTTATTGATTGGCAAGCCTTTCTACTTACATAGACCCCTGCTCCTAAGGTGGACAAGCCCAAAAAGAGGGCATAGATGGCATTTTCGCCTGTGCCCCCCGGAACACCAGAGCTAGAAGTAGTCATGTGTCTGCTGAGCTGAACTTCTAAGGGAACTTTCCATCGCTGACACAAGTTGCCTGAAAACACAATTTGTTAAGGAGGGAGAATTGTGAGCAACCTGCTCTCACATACCACCGTACTGACTAAAGCATAAAAAGACAGCTGAGCAATCACCCTGTCCAAAAGGCCAGCCATCCGCTGGCACCCTCTGTTTCAAAAGACCTTTGCATTAGGAACATCCATAAGGGCCAGCCCCTTGTTCATTTATTCGGGACATTTGCACTTTCCTTTCCTCAGGGGGCTTAAGGTCGCACATCACACATCCTGTGAAGATTAAAGATCTAGACAAAAACTTGTCCTTGTCACCCAGAGAGCTTTATAGCCTAACAAGAAGCTGAAGGAGACTTCTCTGGTCCAAGGGCAATACTGGGTCTCTAGCCAACATGCAAGGCAATGGAGGCCTTGCCATGCGTAAGAGACATGGACTGCCTGAAACCAGCCCTTCCCCAGCCTGGCAATCTTATGCATTTCTACTCAGAAGTAAGTCCTGTTGGCTCCAGTGGGGTTTATTCCCAAGTAAGCATGCAGTAGAAAAAGCACAGCCATGTTTACATATTTTGCTTAAAATGATTTGTGTTTAGCCTGTAACTATCTTGCAATAAGATGTTGATTTTAGAACTTTATACTTTATTTCTTTTTAGTTAGATTTTGTTTTGTTTTGGCAAAACTTGCAATGAAAACAAATGGGGAAAAGCTATTTATAGATAGGATGCCCTGCATATTTTATCAATGGAAAGTTCAGTCTTAAATGGTTCCCCTAAATAGCTCCCCCAAATCTCAAGGAATATGGAATCAATTTCCTCATTGATTTATTTTACCCATCTGTAAACCCCAAGAGCAATGCAGTACACATAAACATTTAACATTCACAACACAATAAAGAGATCGAATGAATCTTCAGAGAGATAAAAACTAGTTCAACCATCTAAAAGTTAAAATTAAAGCAGCAGTGCATAACTGCATAGTTAAAAAATTAGAAGAGGGCATAACAGCCTTGATCCAGAATTCCAACACACATCTTTTAAAAATACACATCTGCAATACACTTTTTAAAGCTGCAGCCGGGAGTTATTTTGACAGCTACAGATGAATGCAACGAAGCGTCCGCTAGACCCATTTTACTGATGGGAAGACTGAGGAGCGGGACGAGCGACGCTTCCGGAGGTTTCCCTCGTCCTTTCCTTTCTCCCACCTCTTGCAGGCTACCACTCACCTGCCCCCGCACGATCCCGCGACCTTGGGCCGAATGCCCGCACCAGCCGGGTAGCCACGCGGTACCGGAACATGATGGCGACCACGACTACGCCGCAACCCGCTCGGGCTCCGCTCCGGGTCTTCCCACTGCGCGACCGGAGATGCCTCCAGTGCGCACGCGCGCCGCAGGACGGCCGACCCGGGCCCCTTCCCCGCGCACGCGTAGTCGGCCGGCCGGCCGGCCGCTCTAGGAGCACGCCCGCCACGCCTTTCGGGAGGGGTGGGGGAAGAGAGGACGGGCTGGCTCGGTCCTCCAGCGCCGCGCCGGCGTGGGGACCATGCGGCTGCTCCCTGCTTCCGCGGCGCGCCGCCTGCCCCGGGCCGCCGCCGCCGCGTCCTCGGCTTTCGGGCAGCGGCCGTCGAGGCCCTGCCATGCCCCCGGGGGTAGCCGCGGCAGCGGCGCCCGAAGTACGCCCGGCGCCGGCCGGCCGCGGCGGCTCATCTCCACGCCCATCTTCTACGTGAACGGCCCGCCGCACATCGGGCACCTCTACTCGGCGCTGCTGGCCGACGCGCTGCACCGGCACCGGGAGCTGCTGCTGGGCCACGGAGGCGGGCGCTTTGCCACCGGTCAGTGGGGCTCGGCGAAGGGGTGGGAGCGCCTCGGGGAGGGGTCGTGGGAGCAGACGCGCGTGCTTTGCAAATCCAAAGGTGGTCGGATTCTCCCGACCTTTCTGGATGCGCCTGGTTTCATATTCTTGTGTAGGGTTTTCCGACTGCCGTCCTGGTTTGTCTTCTTTCTCCTTTTCATATTAAAGGGTTGGTGTCGCGTTTATTGCAAAGCACGGGATGCATTTTTCAGTCACTATTTATATCCCTCCGTTTTTTCTTTTGCAAGAAACCCAAGGCAGTTGATAAACTATAAACGTAATATTTGAGTGCAATGGCCCTCCTCACTTTATCTTCACAAGAACTCTGTGAAGGAGGTTAAGCAGCGTCAGTGACTGGCCCAAAGCCTTTTCTGATCTCTACATGGCCATATCTCCTGCTGCCATCCAGTCCGTTTTCTTTCTTCTGCCACAGTTTCTTTGCATAGTGTCTTTGCATGGGGAACATCCTTGGTTCTATTGATGGCAACTCCAGCTAGGGCTGGGAAAATTCCTGCCTGAAACCTGAGAATCAGTTAGTACTGATAATACTAGGCTAAATGGACTCACTATAAGGCAGCTTTCAATGTTTCTGAGATTCTTTATTGGCAGAGCAAGCTCTGAAAGTGTCTGTCTATGTCTACACCAAAAGTGGATGGCTTGTGACCCTCCACATGTTTTGGCCTACAGCTCCCATGATCTTTTACCATTGGTTATGCCAACTAGCGCTAATATAAGCTGTAGACCAAAACATCTGGAGAGACACAAGTCGTCCGTCCTCGATCCATGTAGCATCATTGTTGATGCTTTACAATGAATCCTTCTAGTATAAAAAAGCTGTCAAGGGCAGGAGGTTCAGGAACTTGGTGTCTTCTTGCACACCGTAGTTCAGGGAGCTGGATCCACTGGGTTGTTAGTCCTCTGCACTCTCCTCTTTTCGACCCAGGGACTGATGAGCATGGTTTGAAGATCCAAATGGCAGCAGTGGCAGCAGGCACATCTCCTGAACAGTTCTGCAACCACATCTCGGCCAAATTCCAGGAGCTCTTCACCCAGGCGGGCATCAGCTATACCGATTTCATCCGTACCACGGAGCCACGGCACAAGCAGGCTGTGGAACACTTCTGGGCCACTCTACAGGATCGGGGCTGGCTCTACCAGGCTCAGTACAAAGGCTGGTACTGCACAGCCGAGGAGAGCTTCTTAACCGCTTCCCAGGTCACAGAGCATCAAGATGCCCAAGGCCGTAAGCAGGTGGTCTCACTGGAGAGCGGTCACCAGGTATCAAGCAGGTCAAGGCTCTTGAGTTTCCAACAGGTCTTTCTGGACCTGCAGGAGAAGTCCTGCTTTGAGTTCTTCTTCGGCTGTTTGCAATACAGCCTTCTCTGTGATGGTTTCAAGCTCAGGCACTCCTGTTCAGCCCCATCTTCAGGGTATTGAGGGGAAAGCTTTTGTCTTTAGAAGGCCTTTTGGCCTTGGCTTTTGAGTTAATACCAATACTATTTCTCGCAATACGATTTTGACATTTTCTTTAAGCAACGTCTCTGCCACTCAGAGTAGTTTATGCGATAAAAAGTAAAAGAATACACACATGCATATACACACACATTGTGTGGATGTGCGAGAGGAGAATCTAGAGCCATTGCCACAGTTTTTTGTAGCATCACTCCAGAGGAAAAGATTTGATGGTCTTTTAAATGAGCACAGTTGTTAGGAACAGAAATTGAGGAACAGCATTGATCTAATATCGGTGTGGTGGTAATATTTCTGTGAGATATACTGAGAGACAAGAGTGAGGTTGGGAGAAAGATTGCAACCAATGTAGGGCAGCTTGGGAAGCAACTGAGACCCACACCAGAGCAGGGGGCATTTCAAGAGCCCCTCTTTTTCACACCCACCTGCTTGTTCAGCTGCCTCTTGCTCTGGGGTAAGAAAGGGGATTCAGGGGGGAGAAGGTCCATGGAGGGGGTCTTGGCGAAGTGTCCCTAAAAACCTGGAGCGGGCACAATTGGGGGTTGTGACCCATTGCTCTTTTGCCTCTCAGGCGCACTGGACAACAGAGGAGAACTACATGTTCAGGCTGTCTGCGTTCCAGGAACCATTGCTGCGATGGTTTCAGAAGAGGAAGACCGCCATAGCCCCCGAGCCCTTCCATCAGCAGGTTCTTCAGTGGCTTGAGCAGGACCTGCCTGACCTCTCAGTGTCGCGTGACCGGAACCGGCTGTGGTGGGGCATCCCCGTACCTGGCGACCCGACCCAGACCATCTATGTTTGGGTGGATGCCCTCGTCAACTACCTGACCGTCCTGGGGTATCCGAATGGGCATCGTGCTTGCTGGCCGGCAGCGTGCCACCTCGTGGGCAAAGACATCCTCAAGTTCCATGCCGTCTACTGGCCGGCCCTGTTAATGGCTGTTGGGCTGGACCCTCCCGAGCAAATCTTGGTTCACTCGCATTGGACAGTGCAGGGGCAGAAGATGTCCAAGAGCGTGGGCAATGTGGTAGACCCCGGGGCCTGTTTCCAGCGCTACTCGGTGGATGGCTTCCGGTACTTCCTCCTCAGGCAAGGGGTCCCTGAGCACGATGGGGACTACTATGACGAGAAGGCTGTCAAGCTGATCAATTCGGAGCTGGCAGACGCCTTGGGGGGGCTCCTCAACCGGTGCACGGCCCGCAGCCTGAACCCCAGTGGTATCTATCCAGGCTTCTCAGAGGCATGCTTCCCCAGGGACAGCAGAGGCTCTGGCAAGGCTTCAGATGAGGACTACAAGCTGGTGGCCATGGTGGAAGCCTTGCCTGGGCAGGTGAGCCACCACTTCGAGCACTTCCAGATCTACAAGGCTTTGGAGGCCATCATGGACTGCGTAAGGCACACCAATGGCTTTGTCCAGAGACATGCGCCCTGGAAACTGAGCCCTGAGGATCTGGGGCAGCTGCAGTGGCGAGACACCATCCTCCACATTACTCTGGAATGTCTTCGGGTTTATGGGACCCTCCTGCAGCCGGTGATCCCTGCCATAGCCGATAAGCTCCTTACCAGGCTGGGGGTGGGTCCTACAGAAAGGTCCCTAAGTAGCATGAATTTCCTTTCGCGCTACCAGGGTAAACAGTGTCACTTTGAAGGCAGGAGATTTGGACCTGATGTTGGGCTCCTGTTTCCCAGACTGGAAACAAACAGAAGCAGCAAGGAGCCTTACATTTTGAAAAGCAATTATCCTGAATAAAATGTTTGGGAAGAAGTGGCACAGGAAAAGCGAAGTGTTCTGAGGTGTTCTAGATCAGCTTTCCCCGGGTTCCTGCCACCTTCCAAATGTTTTGGATGACATAACGTGGCACCCAAGGCTGGGGGATGATGGAGGGCACCAGGTTGTATAATGCTGGTCTATTTTGTGCCTTCAGGAGGAAAACCTAGACCTTCATCTGCTGTTCTGGCAAATGGCTGCTGGCACAGTGTGCTCCATCTCTGGCATAATTTGCCCTTGATAAAATACCCTTCCAGGTACTTGAAGGGAGAGGCAGGCTGTCTGGCTTGCTGGCATCCTCTTCCTCATCCTCAATGGGGGGAAGAATTCCTGCTCGGATGCATCTCCCTCAAACAAACACACCTGTGAGTTAGCATAACACCCAAGTTGCATCGTGAGAAATTGTGCTCCTGCTCTTACCTGCACTTTTCTAAGCATGCCTTACTTAGCTCATGGGAACTTGAGAAAAGCCTTGCCCAATCAGACCAAAGGCCTGTTTAGTCCCACATCCTGTTCCCACAGCATCTAGCCACCGCGGTGCCCCAGTAGGATTCCCACGCTCTGGACACACAGATAATAGCATTGTTCTGTTTGTTTCTTGATAATGGATATTCAGAGGCATAACTCAATGTGTTGCAGGTGTAAATACACCGAACTTGCCTTTGTTTTCTTGGTTAAGCAGCAGCTGTGGTAAGGCTGGCCCATAGCTCAGGAGACGGCCAAAGGTCTTATTTACTGTTCATTTGTCAGCTTATTTTTAAAAAGGCCATCGAGGCAGTGTTCAGTTTAAAACAAAACTGTAACACAATTTTAAGAGCAAGAACACTAAAAACAGTAAAAGGTTAAAACAAGCACCCGATTTAAAAGCTGCATCTTTACAGACTTCACCTTGAAAGCTGACAAGGTGGGGCCATTTGCCGTTCTCGGGACATAAGAGGAAGCCATTTCACAGTTGGAACCCTGTGGCAATGCAATCCTAAAGAAGGCCCATCCTGCGGATCTGGCAGGTCTATCGTGAGACCCGTGGTCTTTCCTCCTTTGCTATTTTTTTTATTTGTTTTAAAAACTTAAAAACTGTTTGAGCTGCCTTTCCTGAACCCACCCCTGATCAGTTGTTCAGCAAGCAGGAAGGGAAAGAAAGAGTTGCTTCTTGGCCCTACCCAATCTGTCCACACAAGCTTTTCCAAGTTTGCTCCGTCTCTCCACTCCAAGCCTCTAGCCTCCTTCAAACCCCTTCCCTTCACTAGTCCTCTCTCTTCCCCCTCCCTAGAGGCATTTCTCTCCCTGCCTAGCTCCTAGCATCGTTTTTCCTCTGCCCACTCTTGCCTTTAACTTGCTGTTTCTCTGCTTCACCTCTTCTGACCAGCCAGGCCTTCACAGCAACCATGATGTGACTAGCTGCCTCTTCCACGGCGGCCACAGTGTGGCGATGCCCACAGCAGTTTCTCCAATTCCTAAATGTGTAAATATGTTCTTGGATCCAAAAAGGTGAGGCAACTCTGGCCTACTGCTGCAAAAACAGCAACTATCTTGAGGCTTCGTAACGTTGAACTAAATTTATTCTGGCATGCAGGTTTGTGCACAGTGGCTCCACATCATCAGACACATGAAGTATCACCAAGAATTTCAGGTAAGTATACAGTACAAAGGAGGACAGGTGAGAGGAGAGATTCTCCCTGGCCACCACTGCTTAAATTTCTTGATAACTTTCCATAGATCTGATGAAATAAGCTATCATCCATGAAAGCTTTTGCCAGAATTAACATGGTATGTTACAGTTTCCCTTGGAGAGTTAATGTGTCAACAGCTTTTATAGAAAGAAAGTTTCCTTTTGGGTGTGAGGGTAAACAACCTGGAGCAGCCATGCTATTTCAGCTGCTCATCCAATGCATGGAAAGTTTTGCTGCTTTGGAAAGGAACAGCTCCGTTGAACAGCTCCCTGCTTGTTTTCTTCTTTGCACCTGCAGGGGTAAATGCGCTGTGGGCTTCCTTATATGCAGCTGCACAGTTCTGTGTTATTGCCTTGGATTGAAGCAACAGGGTAGTAGGGACCCCTTCACAAGTGCACGGTATTCAACGCCAAAGTGACCACTACATTATTGTAGCAAGAACAATTCAGAATCAAAACGTTTTAGAATTGGAAGGAACCTTGGAGGTAATCTAGTCACTCTCCCCCCTGCAAAATACAAGAATCTTGTGGCACTTTAGAAAGCTTATTTATTTATTTTTATTTATTAAAACCTTTTTATGCCGCCCCATTCGCCGAAGCCTCGGCTTATGGGTTTGTACCATGTGATTCGCTCTTGCTTTCTTTTGTGTGTTTCTAAAACTCGACATCTTGCAGCTGAATGTGACAACTCGATGAAAATCATTATGCCAGAGATAAGGAAGAAAGGTCTGCTCCGATATATATACTGCAGTGACTCATTCACACATAACAAGGTGATGCTGATGCTCATCAAATGGTGGAACATGCGTGTATGAACCTGGACCAGCTGTTTCTTTGTCCACAGCCTGGGTCCACACCCTATGGCTCCACCTCTTTTCTGGATTCACTTTCCCAATATTAACAGCTTAATTACTGCATTTCTAGAGGCAATAGAAACGAATCTATAAAAATGACTCCTGAAATGCTTTAGTTTTGGTGCCATTTTGCCAGAGAAAATTAGAGGGCAGGCAGTAGTGCCAGGTAGTAAGAACAGGTGGCTTCAACTGATTTCTTTCTGAAGGATGAAATGTTACTTCTATATGTGTGCATTAAAAGTATGGTTGCTATAAAAATATCCCTTTAGAGTAGTCAATCCTAGAGGAGATGGAGCAATTTTTAATTTAGTCAGAAATGAAACACTGGAATAATCCCAAAACTAATTATGAGTTTTCAGAGAGAAATTAAATCAGCTTAAATTTGCATAGGCATACAATTGCTCTGCTTGAAGGGAGATTTTTTTTTTGCCTTTAGGTCAGGCCCAGGAAGCCTAGGTCATCCTACTCTTGGACTACAATTTCCATCATCATTGACTATTTGTACTAGTTGCCACCTATTTTAGAAGATGCAAAGCAAAACAGGAAGATGTAGTAATCTGTGTGGCTGCCTTTTAAAGTAGGGTTGGACAACTTGGGATCCTGCAGATATTTTGGCCCACAAATCTGTCCTAGCCAGCAAAGCCAATGCCCAGAGGTGATGAGGTAGCAAGAGACCAAGCTTCTGGAGGGCCAGAAATTTAGCCAGCTCTTTTTTTAAAGCAGGGATGGGCAACTTAAGGCACTGCAGGTACTGTTGCCTGCTGCTCCCAGTTTCTTTCCACTGGTGCTGGCTGGGGGACGCAATCATTACCTATTCCCATAAATATAGAGCACAGCGTTGCACAGTGGTTAGAGTGAAGAGCCGGGAGATCTGGGTTCTAGCCCCAACTTGTCCATTGACTTTTGGCCAGGCACTTACTCTCAACCTAACCTACCTCGCAGGGCTCTTAAGAGGATAATATGGGGTGCAGGAGGAACGGGACGTAAGTTGCCCTGAGTCCTCACAAGAGGAAAAACGGCAGGGCATAAATATAATGCTCATGAGAAATAAAACCAAAAAGAATCAGTAGTTTTATCTGGTTAAGCAGTTTTTCTAACTGCACAGAAAATACACAGAAAGTTTGGATGGGCACAGCTGCCTCACGAAAAGCACCATGCCCTTCACACGCGGCAGGGCTGGGCGGACGCTGGCAGTTCCGGCCCAGCAGATCCGGGGGGCCCCACGTCCAAGGGGGCTGTTTCAGGAAGAGGGGAGCAGCCCCCCCAGCCCGTGCGCGGGGCGCTGCATTTTGTAGCGACCCGGGAGACCCGAGTGCTCGTGCCCCCTGGGCGGCGGCGCGGGTGGCTGCCGGGATAAACCGGAGCGCGACCCCGAGCGGGCCGCCACGGGCCTCTGGCAGAGCGCGGGGGGCATCCGCGCTTGGAGGCGGGCGGGGCCCCTGCGATACCGCCTCGGCGCCGGGAGGGGGGAGCCGCCGGCGCGCGGCCGGCGAGCGCGGGGGAGGGGGCGCGGGGCACGCGCCGGCGGCTCCCCCC